>NW_012041981.1:7375-12773 GCF_000956235.1 Wasmannia auropunctata
TATAAGTATTATAATTTAAAATTATAATACTTATAAGTATGTAACTTCATCAGATAGAAAATTTGTTAGCTTAGGAAAATCCTATATTCAAACCATTCATAACTAAAAAGTAAGCTGTTGAAATAAAAAAATTTAAGAGATAAACAATACATTCATGCCTTTCGATAGGAATTTCAAGATATGTTAATCGTTTTTAAAAAAGAATGTCAAATATTGTGGAAAAAGTCATATCTTGGATTTTAAATCTCAAATATCTTAAAAACCTGATGTGTTGGAATTTTTTGGCATGCGCGGCATTGTTTTCAGCATTCAAAAATCTACGAAAAACATCCAGTTCGGTTCAAAATCATTTTTTGTTGTGAACTAGTAGAATCTTTTACTTCATAACAAATATTTCCTATTCTATATACGTTTTTATGTATACAGATTTGAAGTTAAAATGTATCAGAGGTCACTTCCGCGTGATGCACACCGGGAATATTCAGAAAATATATAAGTTTGTATGTTTGTGTAATCAATAAGAAATCATATAATATCTAACAGTCCATAAAATAAATGATAATTTTTCATTAAGTTGAATGCGAGAAATTGGAAATTGAAAATTGAAGACATTAAAGTTATATAATGTATGTAAAAATAATTTAAAATATATGACTGCGTTTTTCGACGTATGACTTTTTTATTTCATATCTACCACTTTTTTGTGCGGACATTTGTTATAATTTGCTATTATTTTCAAAACTCATCTAACTGATAGAAATAATAAGTAATGTCCTCAACAATATTGTTGATAAATAAATTCTATTCTTTGACTTTTTAATCTAGAGTACACTCGCTAAACTTAAAATAAAATTGATATTTATTTAAAATTTGACAAAAGTAAGAAAAAAGTTTTGTTGCTATCCAAGTTTTAGTATAGCGATTGAAAACAGATTTATGAAAATTTAAATCCCAAATAAACATTCAATGCCAATAATATCAAAAGAAATTTTATTAATGTAATACTTGCTAAACAAATTAATGCAACACAAATGTTTAGTTTATATTAAACATTAATAACAGCAAATTTTTTTATTAATTATTATTCAGATACACAAATGTAATTCTAGTACTATTTAATTTGCTTTTCCATTCAAATAACTAATGATAAAGTTTACTGATTAGTTTTAATGGTTAAAAATAAATTTATTATTCTTGAAATTAGAAACTCAGATCTAGTAAAGTTCTAAATTTAAGTACACAGTATGATATAAAATTACTGTAAATGAATAATTATAACTGCAATGACTGTGCAATTTTTTATATATAAGGTGTCTTAAATCTCTATCGCATCACCTGCTAATAATAAATTCTTAAAATTATCTGAAGATGAGAATTCTAATATTACAAAATTTTAATATTAAATTTTATATAATATTCTATATTATATATTATATATTCTATATTATATTATAATGTTGAGTCTACAATAGTTTTATCACGCAGAGCATGTTAATTAAATAAATAAGAAAACATAAAGACAAATTTAAAAGTTTATGCAAAATTGTATCAATATTTATATTTAATATCTAATGGCTTCTTGACTATTATTGTATAATTGCTCTAAAAACGCGAATTTTAAACAATTTGATCTCCCAATTACTATTATTAATTGCTTTAGAAATTATTATAGTCTCAACATTTTATTAGAATTCATTTAACATTTTGTTAGAATTTTCATCTTTAGGTGATTTGCTATTAATGCGGTCAGGAATATCTATTAGCGGTATATCTGCATTCAATCTTACAATACATAACAATTTTTTGCGAAGAAATATGATTCTATTCTTCTTTGAAGATGAGCATAGGTGAGCATAAATATTGATTAATAATGATAAAAGATTTCAAAATAGATATAAAAAACAATTGCGTTGACGTAAATTAACTTAATAGTTTTAGCATGTGATAATATCATGTTTCACTTATATCTGTCAAAGTCTATATTATTTTGCTTAGAACAATATGTACAAAAAAAAAACAATGCGCTTATAATATATGAATAGTATTTTTAACCAGGATAATATTTTTTTGCATATTCTCGAGAAAATCAAATAGATATTTAAGTAATGCCTATCGATCGAACCGACACGCGTGTTGGTGTGTATTAATTTTTACAATATTTAGCCACACGAACTGCGCGTCGCATATTCGTTGGTCTTGAAATATAATTCTTTACATGAGGCCGGAATCCACTTGTAAAAAGTTATTGTGAAAAATACCATGATATGCCATGATCGAATGGTTAGGACGCCTCTCCAGCAAGCAGAGAGATCCGGGTTCAATTCCCGGCTGATGTGATATTTTTCGCAATAAATTTATTTACAGATTTGGGGGCAGAGTACTCTTATAAATGCACGTTAAATTAATTTAGTCGAATTAATTATTGTTACAAGTGGATTCCGGCCTCATATGAAGAACTGTAGGTATTTCAAGACCAATGAATATGCGGCGCGCGATTTGCGTGTGGCTGAATATTGTAAAAATTAATACACATCAACAGCCGTATCGGTTTGATAGGAATTACTCCAATACATATTTAATTTATTCTTACGATCATAATTCCTTTAATTTATTCTCGAGATAAGACCCAGATAGTCCAATCTGCAGAGGCAGAGCTGGAGCAGAATTTGGTATAAATTATATTGATGATAGAAAGACAAATTTCATAATCTATGCTCAGCAAAGATACTAAACATAGGACAAGATGGTACAATTTCAACCATGAAATAATTCTGTACAAAATAAGATTTGAATATAATTTCAATATTCAGATGAATGATCTCTTTATGTAGAATTTAATATCCTCCACACAATGAGATTATTTACCAAATTTGAATCGCAATTAAAGATTTAGATTTCAGAGCTATCTAAGAAATGTTACAAACATTTTGCAACTTCTATAAAATGTTTTACTTTTCAGTTGGAATGTTTCCAATATGCATTTGAAAGATTTCTATACTGTATGGGATCGCACACGTTGCCAAAGAAAAATTTAAAAAATCAAAAATAATTAAGGCAGTGAAATAGCAATCTGATTTTAAATTGTACTGTACTCAAATCTATTTTTTACATTTATGCTTTCTGATAGAGTTTGTTTTGTATAATTTTATGCTAGAAGCATTAGATTGACATTTTATTGCAGAGATACGTTCAGATATTATGCCCAAATAATTATAGTGCCCAGAACCCAAAGAAACTGCAAATAAAAATTTTGGAGCTACGAAACAACGTACTATTGAATGGAAACAAAGAACTTCTCAGCAACAAATTGAATTTAAAGTGTTTTTGTTATCTTGTGAAAATTACTTCCAAAGTCATAGTTTCCAAATTTAAATATTAATTAGCATTAACTTATTTGCGTTGAAATATTGCTATAGATTTGACCCAACTTTTATTCGAGAAAAATCTTTTTCGATATTTGTTCTTCAAATACGAATTTAAAGAACAAATCGTGCAAATATTAATATAATAGACAAACACATGAAATATTTGATTCTTCTTACAATTAGTTCCTTGACTGAATTGAGCCTAACATTGAAAGAATCTTGTAAATAACACATTCTCAGAAAAGTTACATTAAATACAAAATATATGTATTAAAAACAACATGTAACAACTTAAAATGTAAATAAACGTTTTCGAAGTAATACATTACATACTTTTGTTTATAAATTCTTTTTATAAATTTTATAAATATATTTTTTATCAATTTCATAAATTTTTTTTATAAATTTTATAAATATATTTTTTATCAATTTCATAAATTTTTTTTATAAATTTTTTATAAAAGTACAGCGGTATGCCACGGATTTACCGCTGAGGGCCAAAAAGGTTAATTTACCTTTGATTTATGATTTGACATAAAAAGTTTTTATACTATTACAGATATGTAAAGTTATATAAATGAATATATTAGAGCAACATTTATAAAACGTTTAAAATAATATTAAAGATACATTTTTTAAATATTCGAAAATATCATATTATTCGGTAACATTTAATCAAATGGTACACTTCTTTTGAGCACCCACTAATGGAACATTAGTGCGAATTTGGATTTGACATCTTAAATTGTACATTTTTCCTGAGGATAAAAATAGAAATATTTTGAAAAACCCACTTTTTGGGATAAAATTTTCTTACAAATCCAGCGATATTATTCAAATTAATGGAAAAACTATTTAACAATTGAAAATTAATTATAAATGAGTTACCGTTTTGAAAAACGTCTCTTTCTCGAAGAAAAGCTGCCATTTTTTTGTTATTTTATGAAATAAAGTGAAACTTAAGTGATTCTTTAGTTAAAATACTGTACTTTAATAAAAAATTATTAAGTGCGAATATGCACTACAATGAACTTGCGAAGTTAATATTTCATTAATCTGTACGAAACTGAAGCTGTGCATGTTCGTATCTGTCATCTGAGGTACTGGGCATATTTAACGTAGTGGGGATAAGCCGCGACAAATGTCTCTGTGCAAATGCCAGCAATTCAAAAATTTTCGCGGTGCGAAGTCGCACTTTTGTACCATTTGAAGGTTAAAAGCACTTATCTATATAATATTACATAGGAACATTGATGAAATTTGTATAAAATCATTATTTCAAAATGTTAACCCAAAATGTTCCTTGCTTACTGGGGCTTTATATCGTCATATTAAATCTACTTTTAGTTCAGTTTAATACATGTATTTGTCCGAAAAATTGTTTAATAAGTAACAAAAACTGTTAGCAATGAAATTTATTAAAAATATGGTAAATTAATTGCTTAGTCCACCCTATTTCTAAAAATGTAATCCCTTTTAATTTATAAAAAAAATTTTTATTTCTGTTTTTCTTATGTACATAGATTTGAAGCTAAAATATATTAAAAATCATCTCCGTGATGCATTTCGGAAATTTTCACAGTACGTATGTATTTAAATTCGTATATTTGAGTAATTAAATTAATCTGATAGTCTGCATAAATGTAAATTTTTTACTAAACTGATTGTGGAAAATTTTAGAAATTAAAAATTCAATTTACTAAAGTTACGTAATGCATGTTGTAAAAATAATATAGAAATGCATAACATATATTTTTCTGCATACACGTATGATTCTTCTATAATATTTCATATCTTACGCTAAACGTTTTTACTTTACGTAACATCTTTTTCTTTGACAAATGACTATTAAATAAATAGGGAGGAAATAAATAATAATAAAAAAAAATGTAACGACGAGACCGAGGGTCGTGCACGACATGCGTAACACAAAAATACATGCGACACATACATACGAGCGACACACGTTCGAACGCGCAAACACGGACAGCTCGGCCACCCTTGCACACGTGTATGCGGCTTCGCTTGAGATT
>NW_012041981.1:13171-20198 GCF_000956235.1 Wasmannia auropunctata
ACATCTCGACGTGCCGTCCGTGCAGTGCAAGCACGACGCGATAACAATCGCTTGTAAAGACATTTCGAACTTCAAATAAACATTTCAATAAACGCTTACGCGAAAATACAGTGTGCGTGAATTTAATTATTCCCCGCTGAAGTACAAAACAAAAATAATAAAATTAATTATGTATTTTATATATAATAATTTATATATAATCACACGTTTCTTTATCTTTTTCGTTTTAAAAAGATAGACATAATTAGTATGTCATTAGAACTTTTAAGAAATTTTAAGAAATGATGTGCATTAACAAGCCCGGCGTTCTTTGTGTGGATTGTGTGCAGCAACTCACACCCCAAAATCAGATGGGTGTGGATTTCTACATCCGGAAAATCCACACGCACGTTTATATATTAACTATGAGACTTTAAAGAAATTAATGTAAATCATGAGATTTGAATATCTGACGGGGGTATTCAAATTTCGACCTCTTCATTGGCTTCACCCGGTGTACCGATCCATGGTATGCGGCATTTGCGGCAACATGTTAGGCCTCTCACTTTGCGTGAGAATTGAACTAACAAGTATATTCACAGAGATTTAGCTGAGGCTGTAATGGATGACATTGATAAAATTATTAAATGAATTTATAAGTAAAAATAATTATAGAGCATATACGTTTTTAATTGTAAAAAATAAATAATTAAATGTTGAAAGAAAAAATTTGTGTACTTGAAAATTTTATCAACTACTTGTGGAGTGGGGGAAGTGGGGAGATTTTTCATCAGAAATTTCCACAATATTCGATACTCAGAGCCGAGACAAATCGCCGGGCATAGAAGAAAACCTGAGAAATAAACAAACAGTTCCATCATCCATGACAATGCGCGATGTGTAATTTATAACCATATAGTTATTTCCCGAGTTATAAATGTACATAAATTATTACCATGAATATTATATACGTAAATAGGTACACGTGTCAGGTGCATATTTATGTAACAAAAAACAAACATTCAGAAGAATTACTCAATGTTATCAAACATATTATTGTAGAGGCCATGCGAGATATCAACACGGATGTTGATGTGTAATAATTTTTTACAATATCCAATCACACGCAAACTGCGCGACACACATTCGTCGATCTTGAAACACAGTTTATTGCATGAAGCCGGAATCACTTTATAACAACTTAAATTGATTAATGATTTAATCTGATCTATGATGCGCCGCTATACATTTATAAGATCTCCTTCTCTCCCTCCCCGAATCTGTAAAGAATTTATTGCGAAAAATATCACCTCAACTCTCAGCCAAGAATCAAACCCGAATCTCTACGTTTGTCGGACGGGCGTCATACCATTAGACCACCGAGGTATGTATGTAATATATACATATATATATATATATGTATATATATATATGTGTGATAATGTTCTTTGCAATGTAAGTATACACTTTAAATTCGTTGCAGTGAAAGGTCGATTTTAGGGATTTCACTGCTATGCAGTGATTTTCACTGTATGTAAAAGTGAGTTTTAACTTTTGTTAAAGTGAAATTTTCACTTTATTAGAAACAGTGAAAAATGTCACTGTTATGGTAACAGTGATATGGTTGCAATAGCATGATTCACTGCAAAAAATGTGATTAACTGTAGAAGAAGTGAAAAGTTACTTTCTATTAGCAGTGAACATTTTTTGACGGTAAAAAATAATTCATTATATTAATAGTGAAAAGTAATTTTACTAAATTAAAAAATATAGTGAAGTAATTGCCTATTGAGAACCGACACGGGTGTTGATGTGTGAAATTCTTATCGTTACAATATCCAACCACACACGATCTGAGCGCCGCACGGTTTATCGGTCTTGAAACACAATTCTTTGCATGAAGCCGGAGACTTGTAACAAATTAAATTATCGAACAATTTAATACTTTTCAATGCTAATATGCATCTATAAAATTCCCCTCCTCATAGGCAATTACTTCACTATATTTGATTATTAAATTATTTCTTGAAGCCTATTTTAAAATTCATTCGAGTGAAAAAGTCACTGTTAACTGCAGTGATTCAAGTTCACTTTAAGTTAAAGTAAAATCTCACTGCAAAGAGGGCAGTCGCATTTTGACTATTTGTTACAGTGCGAACAGTGAAATTTCATTACAACGAATTTAGAGTGTAATAAACGATATAATAACGTAAACAATTCAACGTGTCTTTTCAGGCGTGAATTCAAATAATTTAGAGAAATAGGCTCACAAGAATATATCAAACATATTAAAGTAAGAGGCCATATGCCTCGGTGATCTAATGGTATAGGATGCCTATCCAACAAACGTGGAGATCCGGCTTCGATTTCTAGCTGAGAACTGAGGTGATATTTTTCGCAATAAATTCTTTAAAGATTCGGGGAGAAGGGGAATTGTTGCGTATATATTAGTGGGCCCACTACGTAGTTCCATACATTCCGCGTCGCTGAGCAAAGCGGTAAGCAAACACAGCGAACAGACGATAAAGAAAGCATCGTTTTGAATAAATAAAGTAATAGCCGAGTTCGGCGCCAGTCTTATCGCGTTCGACGTCGTGTTCGACGTCTTTGTCTAAAAACAAAGAGAACGGCAGGACCAACCCATGAGTCTCGCATGACTCAGGATTGGCCCATGCTCGCCGAGAGTTTCCCTATACATATATATAAAGGACAGCCCCGATGGGCCCAGATACATACGATTTTTGTAGCGAAGCGTACGCATAGTAAATGTTAAACCGAGATCTCGAAAACGATCGTGAGACCGAGTCCTCCGCGAGACGATAAGAGGCCGAGTCCTTTCATAGAGGCCGAGTCCTCACATATACCGATAATAAGGAGGCCGAGTCCTCTTATAATCGATAATAAAGAGGCCGAGTTCTCTCATATATCACATTATTGCCGCGACCGAGTTCGTGTAAATCTTTTCTTGTGTATTATACAAATCACATTAAGAATAAACATTTTTAAAAACTAATATGTGGAGTGACCTTCCCCGTATATACGACCCAGTAACTTATACAAGCAATTATCGAAGACGCAGCTATACGAACAAATATAACTTAATCTTAAATACAGATATACGTACAATGCAGTTGAAATCAGTTCATATTGTATTCCGTTTACATTATTATATATATACACTGCTGACCATTAAAATTGCACCATCAAGAAAGACATACAGATATCAAAATGACACGTAGGGGAAAATCGGGGTGTATCGGACACCTAAGCTTTTTCACATATAATTTTTTTTTAAATAGCTAAATTGGAATATACTGCGTTCCATAAAAAACTTTATTCTTATACCAAAACATCTCTTAAAACTCAGTTTTCTAAAATAAAAATATCTATCAGTTTTTTATACTTTTTATAGGCACTATATTTTTGTCATGTTTTTTTGTGGAGGGTTGTATCGGACATCATATAAATTATATTATATATAATTATATCTGTATATTTTATTGTATATTATTATTTTATATTATTATATGTAAGTATAACATAAGTCAATAAATAAAAATAAACACTTTTTAAAGTAACAAGTAAATAAAATGAAAAGTCTTTGAAAATTTACATTTCGTTTCATAAAAAATAAACAAAAAATAAAAATTACATCTTATTTACTTTTTTTTGGTACAAGCATCACATTGATAAAAAAGATTGCTATTTTCAAAGCAATGGTGTGAGAATTTAAGTTTTATTAACCGTATAAGTTGTCCGATACAACCAGCAACTCATCTGTCCGATACAACCCAAACAGCAACGAAAAATCGGCTGTCACTTGCGTATTAGTAAGCCTAACGAGATTTATAGCCTACCAGTTAAATGATAATAAATGTTGTTTCTAACCATAAACTAAAAATCTATTATACTTACTTTCAGACAAAATACAATAGCCAGAAGTTAACTTTGTTCACTCAAAACAACGGTTCAAAACACAAAATTTATTGCCATTTGGCAACACCACTGCCGTCTGTCCTAATATTGGGTCATCCGTACCCCCATCCTTCAATCAACACGCCGATTGTCTCACAGGTGCTATCTCTAGCGGTAAATGCTTGAAACAACTCTTGTCCGATACTATCGCTTGTCCGTTACACCCCGAATTTCCCCTATATGATAAATTATTTGTGATATAGGATTATTGTGATCTATAAAATTCAAAAATGCAACTTGGTATTTTTATTAGAAGCACAGCTCATTTTCATATTTTACTATGATTCATCAACAATTTTCAATATGATTTAATCTAACGCGTTTTTTTCCACTGTTGCAATTTTAATGCAATGTGTAATTCATTCAAATTATTTATGTCTTATTTACGTTAAATATTTCTAAGCCTCTTTTCATAACATAAACTATATGTAGGCATTGCGTGCGTTGAATATTGTTTTGTATTTCTGTAATATTTTGATGTTTAATATGTATATATATTATATACATATGTATTATTTTATACACTATGTGTGAGGTAAAGAATATTTTTACGGCTTTTATATTTCATAAAAATAAAATCATTTTATTCATTCCTGGATTTTATGGATGTCTTGTAATTTATTACAATTGTATATTGTAATTTGTACAATTACGATTTGCATGTCATTAATTCTTTTCATCGCGCGCGGGTCAATGAGTCGATATTAAATGATTAAATGATTGTGTATATTAAAATACGTTAATTGGAATAAAATTCCGATAAAGTGTAACCTAATGACGATTGTTCGCACTTGTTGCATCTCGATGAGACGGTATTCCGAAAAAGATTTTGATCGATTCACGGAGACGAAGCACTTAATTATTACAATACACATCTGGGACCGATCATCAATACGAAAATCGCGCAATGCCATAATGATGCATGGTTCGCAGTGAATATTTTACGGAACACTTTCGACAACTCACGCGCGAAAATTTTTGAGCAACAATTTACAATAATTGCGGAGCGATTCTAAATTTCAACGCGACCACATGTACCGCCTTTTACGGCCGATTAGCGGTGATCAATATCGTGACTGTCGGAAACATTAAGGCAGCGCCGCGGGCCGGTCAATTGTGATAACCGGGTTTCGCGTAAAAATGATTGAACTTACAATTAGTTGATATGTCTGCTAGTTACATACATAACTAATATAAAAATAAAAACGGACTCTCGATCTTCAAATTGACAAATAGAAACGGGCAAATGAGAGTCAAGCGCAGTTATTATGGCGCAAATTATTTCTTTAATATTTAATGAGATATATATTTTACATACAAATTTAAATAAAGTATCCAAACGTTTCGACTCCTCTTCGAGTCATCATCAGTGTGTGTCTTCATTAAAATACATCCCGAACTCAATGCGGAAGTCAATCAAAATAAGAATAAATCCGAATGTATATATTCCACGTTGATTACAACGCCATATGGTGATTATATAAAGAATAATGCTTGCGCAGGGAGCCGTAAAATACAATAAGATGAAACGTGGATCATATCGTGGTTGATATACAATAATTGTTAGATAAAGCCAAGGGCTCACTTTAAGATTGACGATTGAATGGATACATCGCGTTATTTGCGAACTGAAGAGATCTTTGTTGCGTGATTTAGTTTCCTTATTAATGTATTTATCTAATAATTATTGTACATTGACCACGACCTGATCCACGTTTCACCTTATTGTATTTTACGGCTTACGGCTTACGGCTCCATGCAAACATTATACAGGGTGTCCCAAAACTCTTAATTAACATTTTAAGTTGTGAAAGAAAATGAAATTTTGAACTAAAAGTTCCTTTATCAATTTCGGCTCAGATCATTATTTACAGATTTATTAACGAATAAAGTTAATCAATTACCATAGATTGTGCTTATATTGGCATAAATCTGGAAGAAAACATGGGGATAAATGCTGTATATATTTATAAACGTTAATCGTTTTAATAGATTTTCTGAGAAGCCTGGAACAAAATTTACAAAAATTATTTTGAGAAAGCGTTTCAAATTTTACTTTTTTTATTATAGAGGAATAATTCATTATACTTTCATCCATTATACTTTCATTATATGTATAGCGCTTCTAAAAGCGCTCATACACGTGATCGCGAAATTTCTCCGGAAACCTCAGAGCTTCTCGAACCGTTCAGCGGAACGTGCCGCGTAATTATCAGTACGAAATTATATGTGTTAATTGCGATGATGCGCGTTTGAAATGTCGTTTAACAATTTGATTTATACCTTATTTTAATTATTTTTATTTTTCATTATTTCATTTTTTCATTTTTTTTGTTATTTTTTGTGTATGTAAATGTAATTTACAATATAAGTCTTTCTGTTCCAAAAACGTATGTTAATCCGAGTCAAAACCATTTGCTCTTTTTAATGATATTTAATATCTTGATAACCGAAACCAGTTTATGTTCGGACAATTACCAAACAAAATATAAACTTATGTAATATTAATAAAATATTTAACTGTAAGTTATATCACAATTATATACATGTATACTTTATTTTTAACTGTTGACGTTGTAATTATAAAGATTTTTAATATACTCCATATATAACGTACCCCATATTTAATATACCTCATCTTTAATATATCCCATTTAAACACTCTTTTACAAAAAAAAAACGATACACTAAAAATTTAGGAAAAATTTACCAACCTTTAAATAATTATAACTTGATAAATATAAATAAAGATAAAAATACAGTTAAACCTCGATAACTTGAATCTCAAGGGACCAGAAAAACTATTTGAGTTATAGAGTTTTCGACTTATAGAAATTTGAGTAAAACTAGAAAGTTAACATATGTATATGAAAATTTGACTTACAGAGGTTTGTACGAGAGCTTATAATTTTCCGATTATAATGGCTTTTAGAGAAAAAAAAACCAACATTTAATAGTGAATTATTTATTGCATACATGTAATAAATACATTTGTAACCATAAAACAAAATACCTGCAGGCTATATTACTCACGGTTACACATAATTACAACTTCGAATTAGAGAGGTAGCGA
>NW_012041982.1:0-702 GCF_000956235.1 Wasmannia auropunctata
TTGAATGCAATAAAAATCCAATTTTGTCTGTGATCAGTATAATAATAATTTGTTTTAATTTTTTTGCTTACATTTGTATGAAACGCTATCGCTTTTCTTGATCCAGTATTTTACATTGTGTTATATTTATTTGTATTTTACTGTCGTTATTTCGACTATCTATCATTTTATTGTATATTAACATTTATAAAAAAAATATTTTCATCTTTTTGATAACTTTATTAATCTGATCTATCACGGATATGTATTTATCAATATCATGGATCATCACGAAGTGTCTGCAGTTCTCAATCACAAAAGTCAGGCAGCGTTGACGGCAGTCGTGACTTGGATGGGTAACCGTTTAGTTGAAAAAATGCGATTAAAATCGATTAAAAAAAAGTAATCCATTTCGATTGAGATTTGTGTCCAGAAATAATATGCGTGCATTGAAATGTTGTATTAATCCTTACATTCGTCATAAATTCGAGTTTGGTTTCGAAAATTTTTTTTTGTTATTTGGTTATTGGTTCGATTAATTCTATATTACATTTAGAATAATAAAATATATATGAAATTTTATTATTAGTAGAACTATATAATTAATTTTGACATGATATATTCATATATTAATCAGTAAATTTTGGATCGACTAATTGCTTTTTTTGTACGAGCAATCGTCGAAGTTTGGATTGACATAGATTCCTATCACCTGATACTAAT
>NW_012041982.1:8310-8676 GCF_000956235.1 Wasmannia auropunctata
TAAACAATTGTATTCCTTATAATTTTCTGCTTTACTCTTCAATCTCTCTTTCTCCTTCTTTATCCTTTTCAGAACATCCATCTCCATTACATAATAACTATCAGTAATATTATAATTAATTTTTTTATTCCTATTAACTTGTTTTTATAAAGCTCTTTATCGTACGAAAAAAACCTCATTTATTTCTAACACGTATAATTGTATTGTATGTACAAAGAAAATTAAATTTATTTGCAATATTAATAAACCAAGCCACTATCGTGTCCCCTAATAAGCAAATGTTATAAAAATATGTTTAGAGAGGTAACCTCATATTTGTGTTTGTTCGCACTTTCAAGAGATAAAACATTTTTTAGAAAAAAAATC
>NW_012041984.1:0-1036 GCF_000956235.1 Wasmannia auropunctata
CTTACAACACGCAATTTAATCATACATAGCGAAGATTGCGTAGCAGTATATATATGTTATTACCTACAAAGGGCAACGCTAAATTCCTCATATCAGCAAGTGCAATATGATTCTCTCTCTCTCTCTCTCTCTCTCTTGCAAGCATGCAATAACGATCCCTTTCCCGGGGGTAGCTACCCTCTCTCGTACCTGTAACATCAATTAAAATTCTCGTGGTCGATGCGCCGCTGTTTCGCGCGATCGTCCGACGTTTTTAATTGGATTAGAGTGAGACGGCTAGCGCGACTGAGGGGAAGGTGGCTCGTTCCGAGGGTGCGAGATTGCGGAAAGGGGTTGGCGGGATATTTCGGGGTGGGGCGCAGGGGGAGGGGGGAAGGGCGGGTTTGCGAGGTAGCGCGCGGTAAATGACAGAGATGTGCAACTCTGTGTTCCCTTTTCCAGCCGATTCCACCGATTCCGCCGGAAGGGAAGGCGTCGCCCGGAAATGAGGAAATTAACTTTTCCATCGCGGCTTAATTCGCTTCCATTGAAAATTTCATGTCGCATTTGAAGAATGCGTGTCGGTACTCGCGACATTGTTCGCACCTATTGACGTTGCTTCAGTTCAAGCTTACTGTTAGTGTTATTACTTGCGACGTACTTTGATAAAAGCAGTAATACTCTTGCGAATAATTGGGAATCGCTTTTTGTTTTCAAATTTCTCGAAACGCGCGTTACAATAAACGAGCGATCCATATCGTGCGTCGCATCTGCATTCGCAACACGCCGCATTAATTATGTATTCAATAAATTTTAAACGCATTGAAATGAATTCAAATTGCAGATTAATATTAAACGGCGTGCGCTAATTGGCCGGCCAATTATGCGGCGTTAATTAAACATTAGAAGCGGCTACTAATGTGAACACCATTTCGCCATCTATCTGATTTCTCCTCGAGTTAAGAGCAGTTTTGTGTTAGAACGGTGCCATCTCTGAATGGAAATTGTAATTTCACTTAATTGCATTAATCTTTCTGCATATACCATCCGTCGATTT
>NW_012041985.1:0-1874 GCF_000956235.1 Wasmannia auropunctata
ACTTCATAACGTCGACATAAACACGCTCGGCTTTCACATTCGTAAGGCATTCGCCGTGCGCCCGCGCGCGCTTCATTCGTGGGAACACCGCGTTATTCACGGGATTTTATTAACTTCGCGAACAATCATCACCGGCGTAGCCCAACAAAACATATTATGCGGTTAGGCAAACACTCGCCGGTACAGAAAATAGAATGAAACTTTAACGAATGTTAACGGATACAGCGCCTGTGGTGTATAATTTAATGTATTCAATATATTCAACGCAAGTTGCAACATTGTAATTTTGAAATAATCGAGTGGCCATATTAAATGAAAACTTTGACGTGATCGCGTGCAACATATATTATGCTACATTAATACATTAATATAATCGCAACAGCTGGCTTGCAAAATGGATAAGCGATGTACATCTATTTGCATTTCAATCGCAGTAGTTGACGATACTTATGGACCAAGTGACGATTTCAATAATAATGTCCGTTAATTTTGATTCCCCCCCCCTCTCTCCCCCGCAGGTGAATTGATTATTCGTTTCTTCTCAATTCTAAAAAGAAATAAAGAATTAAATAAATTAATCTTACAATAATCGATGAGATAGTCCCGTAATTTTCTAACCAATCGATCATATCGTTTCGTCTTCCTTATTAGCTAATATCTATATATATATATATATATATATATATATACATATATAAATATAAAACGATAATCGTCGGAATCACGCTCTTTGTCCGAATAAGTCAGAAATTCGATTAAGCGCGATTCGATTTCGCGCGATAACAATAATCGTTTGCTCGCCGCATCCACTACCGAAACGCATCCAGTGAAATGCAGTAATTCCATTCCTCGAGAATGAAATTTTGATTTGTGCACCACGCGTCAATATTTTACATGCGATGTAAAAGCCCTGGGAGTCACCACCCTCCCGTCGATTTCACAGCGCAAAACTCGCCGCGCGCGCATACAGATGGTTCGATACGACAACGCCGCAATTATTACGAGTCGTGATTTTATAACTTCGTAATTGCTCGATTCAATTAAACCAACCGTCATTGTAGATTAAATCCTTCGTATTGGCAGCGCGCGATACGTTGAGTCGTTCGTAATTATTAAATGAAACTCTGGCCTGCTTTCTACGATTCTCCCTCCGGCGATAAAAGCCATTCACCCTGCCTCGTGGGAGGCATACTGGAATCTCGATCGAACAGTCGTTCCATTTATAATGTTCGTGTTCTTACGCTTCGCTACTGCCATTTGCAAAGTTTGCTCAGAGACAAAGACTCGGACCTTTTATGCGCTCATTGATTAAATGAACGTGTCTCATCCGTGCTCATTAACGTTCAGGTCGAGGAGTTAACTAACCCTATTGTTTATAAATATAGTTCTTTAGAGCGATTAAGTATAATATCTTGCTCCATTTCTGTTAAGTAGAGCTCATTGAACAAAATTATGTTTTACTATACATATATCTTTTTATGCTTTTATTTTTTTATTTTATATATACATATATATTCTTTTATTTTTTTATTTTTTATATATCTATTTTATGCAATCTATTTCACGAATGTTTTAATTATCTAATTGTCAATGAACATGAATATAATAAATCTAATTGTAAGTGTAATGATTGAATGTTGTATCCCGCGATGTAACAATCTTCATTGTCTTTTATCTTATAATCAACTGAGATAAATTTTACATTATTGTCTCGATATTTTAGATTAAATCAAACTTACAACACGCAATTTAATCATACATAGCGAAGATTGCGTAGCAGTATATATATGTTATTACCTACAAAGGGCAACGCTAAATTCCTCATATCAGCAAGTGCAATATGATTCTCTCTCTCTCTCTCTCTCTCTCTTATA
>NW_012041985.1:12136-14475 GCF_000956235.1 Wasmannia auropunctata
ATATATATATATATATATATATCTGTCTGTGTGTGTGTGTGTAAAATAAAATTTCGTCTATTCGTGAGAAATAAAAAATTCTATCTTTATTAATAAAAAAACTATTTAATTATGTATATGAGATTAATTTTAAATATCTCGCGGACATAATCTTTTTAATTGAGTAAAGAAATTTGTTATTGAAATTAAACGCCGGAAAATGTAGTTGGTCGGGAAGAATAAAAATGCAGAAGACGTCGTGTATATGAGATAACGCGGTGAATGATGGAACGATACTGCTCCGTGATAATACATTCCCGGACATTTTCTTTTCGTCGCCTCTCCGGGAAAAGCCGGAAGCTCCTTACGTCGCGATTTTTCCCGCGGCACTCTATGCCATACGCGACGAATATCTCACGCGCCGCACCGCACACCGCGGATACGCGCAAATTTATGAGCAGCGAAACACATTCGAGTGTGTTCCCATCTTCCCTTCCGGCATTACGATCGCGTTCGCGTCTAAATCGCGCATAACGCTGGAAAAATATTCGCGCGCGAGTAACCGCCACGTTAACGATGTCGTTTAATAATGCGGCATGCGACTCGTTGCTGCTGCAGCAAAACACATCGTTCATAGACGGCGCACAGCGACATAATCTATTCCTTTCTATAACATTTTTATTACTACAATGACGAATTGTTTCCAGTTGTTGAACGATTTATTCCCCACCAACGATCCCACAATTTATCCCGGAATGCGCTCTCGTATATACACGTCGGTATAAATAATTTGCATCAATTCGCGCCCCGTATGGTTGTATTATATAAATCTTCTCCCTCATTTGTCAATTTTCTGAATGCGGAAAGAGAAAGAGGAAAAATGAAGCGGGATTGTATTCTCAAATCGGCCAAAAACTGCTTCACCTTACACGGTGCGTTTGGCGGCGCGCATTTTTCCGCGCGTCCTCCAACGTACGTGTGCAAATGGCCGGGCATTTCCGCGCGCAAATACACAACGTTTCGCGAGAAACGCTATATTTATATATACGTATTTATCGGACAACGTCGTTTTTCAGCGTCGAAAGAAACATATTATTTACCCAGGATATCGTCGATCAGAACTTTAATAGAATTTTAGCATCGAGATCCATTGCCGCGCGCGCGGTTTTCTTCGTTTTCCGGACGGCGGCACTCCTCCTTCTCACTCGCTCGCTCGTTCATTTGCTCTAAATACATTCCTTTCTACATTCTCTTCCCCTCTCTCTCCCTTTCCTCTCTCTCTTCCTCTAACTCTATATCTCTCCGTTTTAACAGATGATTTACTCAACGGTGGAATCGACAGTGCGCTATAGGAAAGCGCGCGTTTCGACCGATCGATGAGCTCCAACGGCGATGTGACCAACATCGTCCATCGCTTCAAAGTAAATACGAAAAGCCAGAGTATCGGGCCATAAGGGAAAAGTCGAGAAAAACGAGAATTAGGACGGGAATTTCCATGAATGTTACTTCGAAATATAACGGCGAAAAAAGCTTTTTCGTTTGAGACTTTTGTTATTTCTCAACTTGATGTATTGCAATTCCGTTAATAATCGCCGCGGAAATATGTCGACAAATAAAAGTGCGCCGTGTACTTTTAATTGGATACACCGAGTCGAGTGACTTCTCTGTTTATTTTTTTTTTTTAATCGCAAGATACGCTATTTTTGTACTCTCCATTTCTGCAACATAGCGCCTGTACATCTACATCCATCAATTCGACACACAACGACGAGCACATTCGAATCGCAAAAACTCCACCAGTATTGACACTTTTACGCACCAGGAAAAATACCAGCTCTTTGTTTTTACATAGTCGACCGGCAACCCCGTTCCATCTTCCTTGCCCAACCTCGCATTCTCCGCGTACTTTCAACGGCGCAGCCCTCGTACACCGCATCCCTTCCTCCCTCTACCCCCTTTGTACACACAGCGTCAGATATACGACACTGCGCGCGATGTCGATGTACAGACGAGCCCTCGGCTCCTGCCCGCCGACGTAAGTACAGAAGTTCGAAACAATGTTTCACTCGCGGGTGTTTGGAATCAGGAGTAGATCAGAGAGAGGGTGAAAGGCCCCGGGGGCGGGCATTGCGGTCTGCGGATAATGCCGCGCGCGAGTTGATAACCTCCGAGTTATTTGCGCGACGATCGACTCGCGACGACGGTTCAAATTGTCGATACTCGGGGCAACTCCTTTTGATTGAATTATTTCGTTGGAAATGGAGCGGGAATCCCATAAATGCAATTTCAGAAAATAAGACTGAGCGAATAGTGCATGCATTTAATTAAATTTACTGTTCTCTCTCTCTCTCTCTCTCTCT
>NW_012041986.1:0-562 GCF_000956235.1 Wasmannia auropunctata
CCAATTTTCCCATTCTTTTGCCTAATTCCAATGATGTCTATCTGCTAATGACCTTGTTAATCGACTTAACTGATTTGGAGCTTGTATTTTAAGTAAAAAAGAATTTAATTTTTCAATCTCATTTTTCGACAGTGATTTTAAAATACGTTCAGTTAATTGTTTTACTACTGCGGCTAAATAACAATGTAAGTAATCTGGCACAAAACCGTCTATTATATTGAAAAATGGTAAATTAATTAAAGGCGTAACATATTTTACACCTCTGACAATAGTTCCATGTTGAACAGCTTGTTTTCCGTACTCTATCGTATAAGCAACGTCTCTATCTATTGGACGATAATGAAGAATGGGAAATCTTACACATCCATTTTGCCATTTCCCAGGATGCATACACCAACCACATGAATCATAACCATTGAACTGTACTAATCCCTGCATTGGAGCACGAGCTACAGCATCAACACAAGATACCAACATGTATAATTTAAGTATTCGCTTTTCTCCGTTAATTATACATTCTATTCCCTTTTCATTAATTTTGTTCATTTCTTTCACGAATATA
>NW_012041987.1:0-2671 GCF_000956235.1 Wasmannia auropunctata
TTTTTTTAATATTATTTAATGTACTTTCGGCAAGAGGATCAAGAAAAATAGTATACGACCCACGGCCATAATGTTGGATGCCCTGACATATGTGATATGATGGTCGAGGCGAAGCCGAGGCCATCATATCACATACGCCAGGAAATCCAACTTTCTGGCCTTGGGACGTAATATACTAAATCGTTCTATTTACTGATATCGACACTTAAGAAAATATTAATCATTATTATTTTTCAGAAATAAATATAAATTCCTTGCGTTTATGTCTATAAATTGATTTAAAATGATATCTGACATTAATAGTTAATGTTTACAAGTGATTTTGCGACACAAAAGTAGGTGAGGCATCATGCGATGATCTTATTAATGTTAAATAAGGTTAATCAATATTAACAATATAATCTTATCAAGGAGATTATTTTCTCTTCAACAGAGAAGCAATTTAAAACTTTATAGATTCCCCAAACTTTACATTGAATTTAACTTATAAAACCACAGTCGCGATCATCCCTCTCTGATTTCATCGAAGATATAATTTGCAAGAAGATTGCGTCGAGAAAAAATGATTTTATATTTCTCGAGAACGGATAAATGCCAGGTAAACACATATGTATTAGAAATCAAAATCTTACTCTCATCATAGAACTGATATTTTTTTATATTGTCTTGCGCATTGCAAGTTACAATCAAAGATTGTGATAATTGTGGGAACACGAAATGAAATGCTATGAATTCCCAAATTCATTATTCTTAAGATTATTTCAATAATTATAATCGAATTGTCTGTACGAAAAATAATTGTTTATCCCATGATGCATTCTAAGTTTTTCAAAAATAAATTTTTTTGTGATATTTAAATACTTATTTGACATGCCGTTTGTTCTTTCATCGCGTTTACATTTTGCACACAAGAATTTGTGACGTGACCTTGCACAAACACAAAATATAATTTCGTCTAATCTCTCTGCATCTTTTTCGAAATTTCTACATTTCTATATTTCCAGTTTTTATTTATATTTTTTTTCCAGAGAGTGTGAGTGTATTTTTTTGCCAATACTCCTCGTAAGCCATGAAAGAATCGCGCGGATTATGCCGCATCTTTATCGCTAACAATCAATCAATCGGTCTTCGAGACACAATCGATAACACATGTTTAACATGTCACATAATTATTATACGTCAATACTTTGTATTTAATGCACAAAGGCTGATTCAAAAAAGAGAAAAAGGACGATCTATGGCAACGTCATATTTTAGCAGAATACAAGCATGTTACAAGTTTAAGCACCACTGGCATAAATAGCGCGCTATTCCTTCAAAAGTGCTCGTTATTTTCAAAAGGGGCTGCAATATGCATGTCTCCATCATTAAATTCTCATTTTCTTCTGTCAGTTATGACGATTATAACTTTCCCTCTTTTTCACTCACCCTCCTTTTTTCTCTCCTATTCCACTTTATCTATTTCTCTTTCTCTTTCCTCCTGTTTCTTTCACTCTCTTTTTCTCTCTCCTCTTCTCTGCTCTCTCCTTTTCTTCTTTCTCTCTTTCTTGCTTTTCCCTTCTCCTTTTCTCACACTCTCTTTTTTTCTTTATATTTGTCCATTTCTGTTATAAACACGATTAGTAAGAATTTGGTTGGTGGAAACGTTGGTGAGTAAGTCTCTTTGTTTGGTGTCTGTGATGTTGCAGCGGCTTCCAGCAGTGCTCAGCAGGATAGGAATTATATTGGCCAGCCCCTTGGTAAGACCCCTCGTTGCATTAGGGCGCAGTCATGACTTAGCGCGTTCTTGACTTTCGCGAAAAATGCGAATTGCAAAATTTTTTCCTTGCCTTATTGAAATGAAATACTGTGAGAAGAAAAATCCGAAAAAAAGAAAATTATCTAAAAAAAGAAGATTATCTAAAAAAAATGTATACTATATACGTATATACATATATGTATAGATATATATTATATATTATATCACACACACACACACACACACACACACACACACACACACTGCTAAATAAATTATGGCATTAAAAAATTTGATCAAAAATTTGTTAACTATAGTTGACGATAACTCCACGAAAAATTATCATAGGATCATGAATTTTTTAAATTACAGCTTAAAATTTAAGATACTTTGTATCAATCTTAAAGTGATGCTGGAAGGTCGAATGTATTGCGACACATTGCATTCGTAACGATAACTTCGAAACGACTGAACAGAATTGAAAACGCTTTTACAGTATTGAAATAGACATAAAATGTAAGCGCGCCAACTACAAATTTGTAGTAAAAACGAAAAAAAAATAAAAAATCTTTTTTTTTTTTAGTTGTACAGCTAACACCTGACGTAATCATTTTATTGGTACAAAAGTTCTGTAGATCATGTGTACAGAATAAGTAGTTCGCGCGCATCGGATTACATGAACGAACAAGACCGTTTGAATTACGATTGAAAGCGTAGAAGAAAAGATATCGTTGCAAATGCAATTTGTAATTCGTGTTAAAGTCCCTAGTTTGATACATGCATTGCGATACGCGGGCTTGCGTTCATAGCGCCATCTATACTGTTCTCTCTGCGGCAGCGTCACTCGGCCACCTTGCGCATCACCTCTCAGTAGCGTTGTAGCGTTCGTCCGACACGCATGTTCCGAAATAAAGCAGATATTTCCTTTTGCCA
>NW_012041988.1:0-461 GCF_000956235.1 Wasmannia auropunctata
CGAGCGACGGTAGATAATTGCGAGCTTGTAACGACGGCCACGCACGGCAATTCCGTAACGTTACAACACCCCTCACCTGTATTTAACGTCACTAAACCGAAGGAGCGAAGTAATCGCGCCCGCTCCGGTAATTGTACGGCCGGCCAATTACAACATAACGGATCCCCGGGACCTGCGAATGTGAAGCTCGCTATAAATCCAGTTCGGTAAAACGCACCCGTTTTCTCGACCATGTGTGTAGAAAGAGAGAGAGAGAGAGAGAGAGAGAGAGAGAGAGAGAGAGAGAGAGACAAAGAGAGGCGAGTGAGTTAAGTCAGCCGATTCGAAATAATCGTAAAGCTGCGGCCGCGCCTTATGAGAGCACGCTTGTTCCGCTTGTAATTTGTAAGGCCATCTCTACGATCCGGACGTTAAATTTTAGCATTTAATTTAGTTCCACTACGCGAGAACCGGTCGTATGC
>NW_012041989.1:0-1917 GCF_000956235.1 Wasmannia auropunctata
CTCTCTCTCTCTCTCTCTCTCGTCAAAGACACTTGACATAGTTTCCGATTTCATCATCGAGTGCCCTTCATCGACACATTTCCGCTATATACCCCCAGGAGCGGAGGTCAAATGTCCAAAGGTTATATATACTTTCTCGACATATACAGTGAACCTTGAACCTGTCCGACTCTCTTTTCCACATTTGAATTCCGCCGGATTTCACGGTTTTATCCCAATCACTTATCTCGCCCGATGAAATCCGCTAGAATATATCCCGTTCGCGAAATATTACGCGAGCGTAAATCGATATTTTTTTTTCGCATTTCGTACCTCATGCGCGCGCGGTTTACTTTGCCGTTGTAAATTCTTAATTTAGCACGAATCTAGTTTAAATTCAGTGGGACGCGTACCTGCAAGCACGAATTCGAACATAGCGTGAACGAAGCTTCGGCCACAATTCGCATAATCGATGCTGCAAACCCGATTATGGTAATTTGCAGGGTTAGATACAGGCTCACGCTTTAAAACTTTAGAAAGCAGCCGCGGCGCCGTCGTTGCAACTAGAACGGCTTCGGTCTTTTCAAGGACAGAGACGCGTTCCGTTATCTCGGGGTATCCTTTGACCTTTTCCATTCCACGTTATATAGACCCGTAGAGTCATTCGGTTATTTAGTATATCCGGCCACATAAATAACGTATAAATATCTATGGCATTAAAAGGTACGCGCCGGCGATGAATCGCAAAGATTTTCCCAGAATGCGGTAAATGTTGCAGGTTAACGTTACGTCGATTTGTCTTGTCTTTAATGTGAAGAGGCACTTGATCTATATTTTACGACAAGTATAGGAAACCAAGATCTCTCGCTTCGGCGCGCGTGCGTTGGATATCGGATAATTGCGACGTATGATCGATACACTCCGCGGTATACATAGAATCTCGCAACATCCCGCCGCATATTACGCAAATTATTCATTAAGCGAGCGGCGTTAAAGCAATCGTTATGTTTGAAAACCGATAGCGTTACCAATCGTCGTCGTAAAAGAAGTATTTCAGATAATGATATATTTGAATTGCTCCTATACATGTTACCCCCGATCGGGGCTACCGTCTTCGACAGAGTGAATTTTTTAGTAATTGAAATTGGAGTCTACATTCGAAACTAAATTGAATTTCTTTAATATTTAATTGTACTTAATGTTTCATCTTTGGGTTAGATCTTTTAATAAAATTTTCCAATGGGGAGCTTCTCAAAGATTCGAATCATTCCCCTGTTTCTCGTTATTCGGGCCACGCGAGGGTCCGAAGTAAGATACGCGCAAAAGAAAAAAAAAAAGATCGGTTATGCATACTAATAGAACGACTCCGATGATGATGGTGGTGTGGGTAGCGCTTGTATTTGTAAGAGCAAAGCGGCTAGCGATATCCCTACGGAGAGAACGGACTAATTGGCCACTGCTTATAGTAACTGCGAGAACGGTAAAGTTAAGCGCGACGGGAATAATGCTCCATTTGTCCTCTCAAAAAAAAAAAAAAAAAAAAAAGAATAAAATAATTTAGCGTCGAGATATCTCTGGTGGTCAATCTTCAGACAGGGGATCATTCGAATCTCCTGTTCTAAATCACGCAAGGGATTGACTTTACCTTCTCGTCGAGAGTCGGAGGTCAGGGGTCGGAGATTGAGTGCGGGGCATTGTGGGCACAGACCTCGCAACCTCTTCGTGACGCGTTCATTAATCGGTTGCGTAGGAGAATCGAGCCGTACACGTGCGCGCGGGGTGTCGTAGGCGTACGGACGATCGGGCGGGCGGTAAACGTAAGCGTAGTAATATAGTAGAGGGGTAGTAGTAGCGACGTTCTACTCCGTTCTGCCCTGGCTTATTGCCGTCAGACTGATAGAAAGAGAAAGAGAGAGAAAGAGAGAGGGTGGGAGGGAG
>NW_012041990.1:0-651 GCF_000956235.1 Wasmannia auropunctata
TTGATATAAAACAATAAAAATATAACGCTTTTATATACCCATCTCCTGACGTTTTTTAGCACGTTATAATCGGCCATTTTGTGTCCGCCATATTGTTGCAATAATTTTAATGTTATTTTAATTATATAATATCACGATATTGATAAGAACACACCAGTCATGATGATTACTGCATTTTTTAAAATGAATTTGCACAATATCGTAACATTTCGAGCTTTCGGCCGCCATTTTCGATGCCGCCATCATGAATTTTGAAATGAGTATGTACACGTTTTAAAGTTTAGAGTTCATGGACGCTGTATTTTGACTCCTCAAGACCATCCTAATGTTGTTTCGATGTGAAAATATCGCTTAAAAAAAAAATTTGAGTGAAAAATACACGGTTTTTTTCCTAAAAAATCGACTATAACTTTTTTGGACTTTATTTATAACAAATTCTGATGGCAGATTCTGAAAGAGCAAGAAATTTTACATCAGAAATGATGTTGCTAGAATTTTTTCAAGGCCATTAAAATAAAAAATTAAGCCACTGAAAATTGTTCAAAAAATGTGTCCGCCTGGACGTTAATGGGTTAATTTATTTATTTATTTATTTTTTAGTATGTCCAAATTAATGCGATTGAAAAAGGCCTGTCTCTTATACACATCTCT
>NW_012041991.1:0-662 GCF_000956235.1 Wasmannia auropunctata
TAGTTAGAATTCCATAAAAATTGCATTACCTTACTGAAATTATAAGTATATTACTTATATGAAAGATTTGATATCAATAAATGGCGCCAAGTTATAATCCCATAAAAATTACGTTACGTTATCCTACTTAAGTCACATATGTATGTATATCATTTGTATACAAAATTTAATATTGAATTTGATATGGATTGTTCTTAATAAGTGATCCCAAGTTATAATCCCTCAAGTTACATTTATTTTCAAAGGAGGTATTAAAGTTTTAAATTGCGCTAATTACAAAGAGAATCTCGTTATCTTGAAAATGAATTGTTATACTATTTTTTAAAAATAACATTCAAGTGGGATAGTATCTCTAATAAAACAATAAAACCCAAGTGAAACGTATTTTTGAACCATTCAGGACTCTTTCGATTGCTATTCAAGTGGTAGTAATTGTTTTATTCTTCAAAATATTATTACATAACAAAATTGCGTTACCTTACTCAATCAAAGTATTATCACAAAGAATTAAAGAGGTAACAGTACAAAATTAAAAATTTAATTTTAATAAAATAATTTTTTATGTGTTAAAACACTTGGCGCTGCTAGAGGGAAAAAAGAAAACAATGATAAAAAGAATTCAAAAGTAACCAAATATAATCAGAATGTTACATAAAAACAAA
>NW_012041992.1:0-604 GCF_000956235.1 Wasmannia auropunctata
TCAGCGATTTCTCTGAAAATAATTTATAAGTGTCTGAAAAACTTTGAATTTCGCTGAAATTAGAGATTTCAGTGATGTCTCTAAAAATTATACTTTTATGGTTTCTCTCTTTTCAGAGGCTGTCAGCGATTTCTCTGAAAATTATTTATAAGTGTCTGAAAAACTTTGAATTTCGCTGAAATTAGAGATTTCAGTGATGTCTACTGAAAATTAAACTTTCATGGTTTCTCACTTTTCAGAGACTTTTAGCGATAATTTCTCTGAAAATTATTTCCAAGTGTCGGAAAGTCTTTGAATTTCGCTGAAATTCTGAAATTTAGAGATGTCTCTAAAAATTATATTTTTATGGTTTCTCACTTTTCAGAGACTTTTAGCGATTTCTCTGAAAATTATTTCCAAGTGTCGGAAAGTCTTTGAATTTTGCTGAAAATTCAGAATTCAAAGATATTCAATCAGCAGCAATTATGTATTTTTAAACGGTTTTTAATGTTTTTTTATTAATTATTGATTTCTTGAACTCATGTTAGAAAAAATATTTATTTAACATTTACTTAATATTTTTTTTATTAAATATTTATTTAAAATAATTATTTCTGAAAAACGT
>NW_012041993.1:0-563 GCF_000956235.1 Wasmannia auropunctata
CAGCAAAGTTGCAATATTGCATATTGCAATGCAATGCTTCAGAAACATTGTTCAAATATTAGATTTTGCAACTATTATTTTAATAATGTTGTAGCAATATTTAAAAGAAATGTAAAAAGAATCAACTACGATTTTGTGTTTAAATACTGTGTGTATACGCTTATGCACATTTTATAATCATTAAGTTTTATTAATTATCAATTAATTTTACATAACAGCACATGATATTCTTCGTTTTCCGTTTTCATGATTGTACTACGATCATCTGTACAACTGAGATCAACACAATAATATCTCGTAAAGTAGCATTCCGTTTTCTTTCGCGCGTGTATGATCTCAGAAATAATTCAATTAATAAGCTACGGAAAGTGATACGTACGCTTGTCTAACGCGCGCATATCAAAGAGAACAAAAAAGTTAGTCAAAATATTATATTTTGTACTTTCGATCAATCTAGTCGGCGCTTCATGACTGAAGAACGTGATCTCTATGTTGACAAGGTTGTAAGGTGGTGTACAACCTGCCTCCACTGATTTCTATCGGTGGCCATCCTCATTGCTGTA
>NW_012041994.1:0-609 GCF_000956235.1 Wasmannia auropunctata
TTCTGTCACGTAATTTGTTACTTGTTATCGAAATCTCTTTTTAATTTCTGCGGTTCTCATTACGCTATCTAATGCATTTCTTGTTTTTATTTTTTACGTATACATTGAAAATAATACAACTTGGATTTTATTTGTTTAATTTGATACAATTTTTTTTTTCGAGGTATATTATTTTTTTTAGTTTTTAATTCAATTACAATAAATATACTTGAAATAATATTTTGATTTCACTTCTTTTTGGTAGTGTTTGTTCGCGCGAGCTTTCGTCCTCGGCGCGAGGCACTGACTTTGATTTAACGAAACGTAGGATGGACGGATGCGGGTGCTCAATAACTGGAGAAACCGTGAATATTTACACAGATTTATTCCTTTCGCTTGACGAAACGATTCACTTAGCGTTAGATAATGCGGCCGAGAGAATTAGCGTTGATACACAGTATGCATGACTCGTCTCGGAGCACACGACGGACTGTCGAGGTTCAGCCCCGGCACCGCGGACTCCGGGCCGGGGGAGAAGAACGGGCGAATCAGGGTTCTTCGCGTGCGAGTCGCGAGAGTGCAAGGATCCAATTAGCAAGGCGGAAGCACGCGGTCGACTCGTGTCGGACC
>NW_012041995.1:0-573 GCF_000956235.1 Wasmannia auropunctata
ATACGCTCGTCTCACCGAGGGCTCCTCTTCAAACGGAAACGGCAGCTCGCTTCTCCTTCAGCGGATTCTATCTCTCGTACGGTTATGTCCCTCGTACAGCTTGATTTATCGTACTACTTTGCCTCTCGTCCTGCGTCCTTCCTAGCTCTTAGCCACAGCCCAAGTGCCGAGTGCCGCTGCTTCCGTAACCTCGCCGGGCCGGTGGGCCCACGTGGTACATCCTTACGCGCCCCTAATTGGCGGGCGGGCGAGCTCGCGATTGCCACGAATCGCGTGAGGTGCGTAGCGCCGCGGGTCCTATGTCCCCGCGCGCGGTATTCAAATTATCGGCGATGTTCTTCATGTTGGCGGATCCTCCAGGTGCGCTCCCATGCTGGCACGCTCAGGTGGCCATCCTCCGGGACAATTCTCGTGAGGGGCCGTTCCTGGCGGCAGATCTCCTCCTTGGAGCGCCCTGTCGCGTTTCCGACTGCGGGGTCTCTCGCCCGATCTGGGGGCGTAGAGTGGCCATCCCCTTTATCCTCGCCTTAGCTGGTTCGCACCGGAATCTGGAAGGAAGCTCGGCAGCTTAAT
>NW_012041996.1:0-432 GCF_000956235.1 Wasmannia auropunctata
ACGGCGATAACCGGTTGCTCAGTTACGAGAATGGTAAAGGGGGGTGATTCGAGGGAAAACGGTCAAGGTTCGGGGAGCGAGAATAGGCTGAAAGAATCGACAGTAATTAGTAACAATAAGAAAATAACAAGTGTATTAAGCGGACGAATATTACATTCTAGAATACAAACGGAAATACGATAATCGACGGGAATACATGAGACGCGCAGCGATGCAGCGTACTCGACGTGACAGAGACTCGCAATTCGTGCTTTTCACGGTCGTACGACAAGATCGTGTCTCGGAAAACGGAAAATTAAGAGCGGTTTCCCTTCGGCGGTACGACTCGCCGTTTACCTGCCCATCCGCGTGGCATGCGAAATCGGGAAGCATGCAGTGCGGGCGTGATATTCGCGAGTACACCGGCGCGGAGCGCTCGGCGTACACGGGCAA
>NW_012041997.1:0-551 GCF_000956235.1 Wasmannia auropunctata
GCCGGTGGAGAAGGAGGAGGAGGAGGAGGAGGAAAGATCGGGAAACAGCGACAGGCAACAGCGCAGCCCCCCTCGCGACGTCCATCACGAGTTCATCATGACAATGGCGGCGCGAGCGGCGCAGCAACGACGGGCGCAGCGGCGGACCCGCCGATGGGTTATATCTACAAACATCGGTGCAAGAGATGACAGTGATGACGAAAGTAGAGTACTATCTTATGTGTAGCTAACGAAAGTAGCGGCAGCGCTGGACTATTTTATATAATACACTTATTTTTATACAATATATACTTGTAAACATATATTTGCGCAATTAATACTACATCCTTTCCATGGCGGCGCGGCAGCGCGAAAGCGAAAAGAGTGCGAGCAACGGGTGGGAGCAAAAGCGCGCTATGGGCATGCTATGCATGCGCGTAAGCGAGAGCGCGCTATACGTGGGAGGGAGAGCGCGCTATGGGCGCGCTACGCGTGGGAGCGAGAGCGCGCTACGCGTGGGACCGAAAACGCGGCCCGCGAACGCGGCCCGCGGGGGTGCGGCGGGGGTGCGG
>NW_012041998.1:0-470 GCF_000956235.1 Wasmannia auropunctata
ACGCCGGAACGCAACAACTCTCCGCGTCACTGCCTCCGACGCCGTCAACAAGAAAAGGAATTATACGTCCTTCTCTCGAGTATACGCACGTCCCTTTCGGGCGAGGGAGTGGAAGGAGTAGCCCCGATAGACGCATGGGCACGATAGGGACACTTTGCCGCGACGCTGGGATCATTGGCAGGCGACCTCCGACGCCGCGAATTATTCCGCCGGTGGAGAAGGAGGAGGAGGAGGAGGAGGAAAGATCGGGAAACAGCGACAGGCAACAGCGCAGCCCCCCTCGCGACGTCCATCACGAGTTCATCATGACAATGGCGGCGCGAGCGGCGCAGCA
Organism: Wasmannia auropunctata; assembly: GCF_000956235.1. Classification (NCBI taxonomy): domain Eukaryota; kingdom Metazoa; phylum Arthropoda; class Insecta; order Hymenoptera; family Formicidae; genus Wasmannia; species Wasmannia auropunctata. The sequence goes on from NW_012041998.1 coordinate 335, forward strand.
ACGACGGGCGCAGCGGCGGACCCGCCGATGGGTTATATCTACAAACATCGGTGCAAGAGATGACAGTGATGACGAAAGTAGAGTACTATCTTATGTGTAGATAACGAAAGTAGCGGCAGCGCTGGACTATTTTATA
>NW_012041999.1:0-588 GCF_000956235.1 Wasmannia auropunctata
TTACAGATTGAATGACTGCGCGGCCGACAGCGTAACGCTATGCGTTAATGATTTAGGTGAACTCCGCAGTGGTCCGCTGGACGGCGGGTTTTATCCCGTCTCAAGTGGGCCACTGCACTGCTCAGCAATTGCAATTGTTGCTTAATTGCAACTGCCGCAGTTTTTGGAGGACGCGCGTATTGAGGCTGCCGAAGTCCTGCGTCGGCATCCTCAATTATTATGGGTCATCGTTGCAATATTAGATTGCAACAGTGACCTGCTTATTACTAGGTGTGACGTTGTAAGTAAGGCACAGCGAGACTTACAACAACTTTAAATGAAAGATTTGATATCAATAAAAGGCGCCAAGTTATAAACCCATAAAAATTACGTTTCCTTACTTAAGTCATAAATATATTACTTATATAAAAGATTTGATATCAATAAAAGGCGTCAAGTTATAATCCCATAAAAATTACGTTTCCTTACTTTAATCGTAAGTGTATTACTTATATGAAAGATTTGATATCAATAAAAGGCGCCAAGTTATAATTCCAAAAAATTACGTTTCCTTACCTAAGTCATAAGTCTGTCTCTTATACACATCTC
>NW_012042000.1:0-676 GCF_000956235.1 Wasmannia auropunctata
TACCATAAATAATAGAACCGAAAAGATTAGACAGACCCAAAAATATTCAATTTAATATACTTTCTATCTTGCGTAGCGGTCTGTTTAATCTTTTCGGTATCTATTATTTTTGGTACATTGTAGACTCATTTATTTAGTAAGGCAAAGATTTAATAAATATTTTTACCTTGCGTAGGGGTCTGTCTAATCTTTTTGATATCTATTATTTTTAGTATATTGTAGACTTATTTATTTAGTAAGGCAAAGATTTAATAAATATTTTTATCTTGCGTAGGGGTCTGTCTAATCTTTTTGATATCTATTATTTTTAGTATATTGCAGACTCATACATTGTATAAGGCGAAAATTTATTAGATACTGAGACATCAAAATTTCATAATGTATTTATTATTATGTAATGCTGGCGAATTGAAGCATTCTTTCAAATAATGAGACAAATATATCCTATTAATAATAGTATTCAATAAAGTATTTTATTTTTTATAACTTTTTAATTATTATAGTTATATTTATGCCTATTCCGTCCACACATACTTCCACATATATTTTGTGAATAACTTTTTAACGAATAACGAGCGACGGCTAAAACCACCTGAAGGTCACTTGGGGTCACCACCTTGACAACATATATAAAGGGCAAGATCATTTGAGCAGCCTCCCTTCATCGGTAATTTAC
>NW_012042001.1:0-826 GCF_000956235.1 Wasmannia auropunctata
TTATCGCGTTATTGTTTGAGAAACGTTTTAACAAACGTCTTAATTGCGATCCTTTTTTTTAAATAAAAATAAAATGGGAATTATTAATCTTAATTGCGTACGTTTATTTACACTGTTAAATGTATAGTGTCACACTGAACCTTATGTAATTAATCGCCACTGTTCCTACTTAATAAATAGTTATTTTCTACTAAAACAGTATAATTATTTTAAAATAAAACAATAAAATTTAACTCAAATTTGGGTTAAATTTAAACTGTTTTAAATTATCTAAATCCATTGTTTTAGTAAAAAAGAACTATTTATTAAGTAAGAGCATCAGTGGCAACTTAAATAAGGTTCAGTTTGACACTATAAATTTAACAGTATAAAATTAAAATTAAAACTTATTTATTATTCTAATTATATATCAAAGAATACTTAAAATTTTTACCTATTCTATCTTGCTAATCTTCAGTCAACCACAGCGGCTTTCCATGCAATATAATTAATACTATAACTGTAGCGACGCTGCCGCGTCGCACAAGTGCACGCGCCATTAGTACGGCGGGCGTCTGTATGTACAGCATCGTACAGCGTGCCACCCGTCGTACAGCGCGTTTTCTCGAGAGCGCATAAAAACACGATTTTGATAAGAAAACATTATATGATATACACGCAGAAAAACGATTAGCCAATGAAGCTAAAATATAGCTGTGACAATTAAGATGTGTCATTGAAATAGAGACAGCTAATGTCGTTGCTGCCGAAGTTCAATTTATTAGTTATTAAAATGTAGATGCTGTAGCAAAAAATNTTTGCTGCTAAAATCAAATAATATATAACA
>NW_012042002.1:0-494 GCF_000956235.1 Wasmannia auropunctata
TTGGAACTTGCGATCGTCTTTCTTAATTAAATATAAGACTGTAAAATTGTTTTCCGTGAGTGTCCTGTGTGAGAGGAAAAGGATGTCTGACAACTCAATTCTAAAAGATGGTGGAAAAGGTTTTGAAGAGGCATCGGGCATTGTCGGAGCAACCTTGGGGTAAATAATATTTTTTATTCATATAAAATTAGTAGAAATATATTAATTAAAAAGCTTACAGTTTCACACCATATTCGCAATTCCATTTTTGTGAATCACTTTTAATTTGCAGCTACATTTTGCAGTTTTCTCATAAATCTTTTCGAATAGAATATATTTTGACAAGATATAATTTTTATCAGTGATAATTATATATTCTGATCGACGTTGAGAGTTTCGCTTATCCGCGTAGAGTAGATATACTTGTCGCACAAAATTTATCATGCATGAGACTTTTATTCATCTGTTTAAAGACTTGATTACGTTTTTATATGACGTTAAATATTTCGTACTGA
>NW_012042003.1:0-395 GCF_000956235.1 Wasmannia auropunctata
AAATTCGAACGTCGCGAATATGTGTAATCGCGCGGACGGCGTTGAAGCTGTCGCGGGTTCTGGCGATCGTATCAATTCAAATGTTTCCTTCCGTGGAACAACGGGTGTTGAAGCCGAGAGAAATTACTGTGTTACGCGGCGTGAACTGTTGTCTATTGTAGAATCAATAAAATCTTTCCATCATTATTTATATGGACGAAGATTTTTAGTCCGGACGGATCATGCTTCACTTAAATGGCTATTATCTTTTAAAGACTTAGAAGGACAATTGGCACGATGGATGGAAAGATTACAACAGTATGATTTTGAGGTTTAACATCGAAAGGGTCTTTCTCATAAAAATGCCGATGGATTATCCAGACGCCCATGTGCTAAGGAAGAATGTAATTATTGTG
>NW_012042004.1:0-412 GCF_000956235.1 Wasmannia auropunctata
GAGTTCGCTTCACCAGGACGTCACAGTATAGTAAAATTTTGGTGGCAGCGGTGGGATTCCTGAAAAGCATCGAAGAGAGTCAGCCGATTCTCTGGACACCAGGAGGATTACCAGCAGAAGAGGACTCAGTTGCAGTAGCTCCAGTGGCTCCAAGCCGTTCTGCACATCCTGTCTCTACATCGAGGAGAAGAGGAACTTCTGGAAGACTGCGGGGATAAGACTGGTCGAGTGAACGAGGCCTAATGGGGATGCGTCTAGCCGTACTTCTTCTTGCGATGCATTATATGTAAGTCAAAGAAAAATTTATTGTAAAAATGTCTGTAAAAATCGAAAACGGAGTCGACGCAATAGCCAGGCAAATAGGCGAGATGAATATCGACGGGAATAACGCCAACCGTCGAGCGGAAAACGG
>NW_012042005.1:0-673 GCF_000956235.1 Wasmannia auropunctata
TTTACTTTCACTCCGTATATGGTATGTGGGTCAACCTGCGCTACTATGACTCACAGCGATAGAGTAAAACTACCCCTTCTCTTATTGCAAAATGCTTATAAAAGGACCTTCTCTGATCGCTGTTGTGTAGATCAGAGAGCGGATTCGAAGTAGAGAGGCTCAGATCCGAGCTCTGAATCTCAATAAAGTCGCTTGAAAATACTTTAAAATTCTGCAAGTTATTACACTCCATTCCGACCAATCCCGAGGCTTCGTCATCATTCGGACGTCCAGTAAATAATCCTGAGGTTTTAACCCTCTTAACCGCCAGCGAAGGACCCACAAAACGACGCTCTGCAGGAAACGAACGGGAGTTCGCTTCACCAGGACGTCACAGTATATTTTGGTGGCAGCGGTGGGATTATTCCTGAAAAGCATCGAAGAGAGTCAACCGATTCTCTGGACACCAGGAGGATTACCAGCAGAGGAGGACTCAGTTGCAGTAGCTCCAGTGGCTCCAAGCCGTTCTGCACATCCTGTCTCTACATCGAGGAGAAGAGGAACTTCTGGAAGACTGCGGGGATAAGACTGGTCGAGTGAACGAGGCCTAATGGGGATGCGTCTAGCCGTACTTCTTCTTGCGATGCATTATATGTAAGTCAAAGAAAAATTTATTGTAAAAATGTCTGTAAAA
>NW_012042006.1:0-371 GCF_000956235.1 Wasmannia auropunctata
AAAGATACAAATATTAATTTCTTATCTCGGAAAGCTAGACTAATACTATCGAACGGGAGTGTATGAGTACATGTATGTAAAGGCATATTGAAATTGAATTATATTGAATTTTTAATATAATGTAAGGTGGTTACAATTGATTGGTATACAGATAAAATAAAATTATAACGGGGAAGTGTAGATGAAAGTTAATTGTGGATCTCATAAAGGGTTGCGGTTGAAGGAGGGAAGAAGTTATAGAAAAATTCAATAGGAACCTTGTATGGGTATTGGGAGTGTGGCAGGTAAACGGGAATGTACGAGTTCCGGGGGGCAGTTCTCACGTGCGAACGGATTTCGTCACGGTCAAAGAACTCCGGGCCTATTGTGAA
>NW_012042007.1:0-314 GCF_000956235.1 Wasmannia auropunctata
TCTTTAAAGAAGTACAGAATTTAAATTAACAAAATCATAATTTATTCTTAAATCTAAAGATACAAATATTAATTTCTTAATCGGAAAGCTAGACTAATACTATCGAACGGGAGTGTATGAGTACATGTATGTAAAGGCATATCGAAATTGAATTATATTGAATTTTTAATATAATGTAAGGTGGTTACAATTGATTGGTATACAGATAAAATAAAATTATAACGGGGAAGTGTAGATGAAAGTTAATTGTGGATCTCATAAAGGGTTGCGGTTGAAGGAGGGAAGAAGTTATAGAAAAATTCAATAGGAACCTT
>NW_012042008.1:0-543 GCF_000956235.1 Wasmannia auropunctata
TTTTCCCAGCTCTTCTCCTCCACCCATGTCTCACTTAACTACAAAGTCAAATTCCCCTACATACTTCCAGAAATCCACCCCTTTTTTATAAACTCCTGCCACATTCCAAAAAATCACCTTCTTTGTACCTTTACCTTTTTCTTTTCCTTAACCTTACTTTTCCTTTTCCCTATTCCTTTCCTCCCCTTTTTCCTCTTACCTCCCATACTCCCTTCACCTCCCGCATACCCTTCTTGTCCTCTTTCCTTTCCTCCTACTGCCTCCCTCTCTGCTTCCTGTTTCCCTTCCTCTTCTTGGCTTCTTTTCAAAAATTTTCTTTGTCTATAATCTTTTCTTCTTCTTCGCACCACCTGAACACCTTTCCTTGTATAATTATCTTTCTATATCCTATTTTCACTTGTTTTCCCTCCAGCTTCTCCTTCTTTGCTCTCTCTCTTATCTTCCACTGCACCTGCCTTTCTTCCGGCGTTAAATCGTGGTCGATGTAAATCCTTCTATTACCTAACTTTTTCTTCTCCTTCATTATTTCTTCTTTCCGTTCCC
>NW_012042009.1:0-766 GCF_000956235.1 Wasmannia auropunctata
AAATCTCTAATTTTTTCTAACGCAGTATCGTTGACAATAATATAATCGATCACCGAACTACCTCTCGCCCCTACATAAGTATACTCCCCTTCCCAGTCGCCCTCACATGCTCCATTCAAAATATACCAACCACTTTCTTGCACCCAGTCTACGAATTTCCTACCATCGTTATTAATTGTTTTATCCTTGCTTCTCCTTCCCCCCTCTGCTCCATCTAAACCTAAGCCCCCCAATTCACCAATTCTCACATTGAAGTCTCCTCCTAATATCACCCCCTCCATTTCCCTTCCCTCTCTTTCTTTCCTTAAAATCTTATTCATACTTTCTTCCATCTTACTCCAGCCCCCCGTGCCATATACCGAACATATTTTCCATCTCTCCTTACCGTCTTCAATTTCCGCTTTTATCGCCCCCTTTTCTTCCCCCATCTTTAACTTACCTTCACTCTTCCCCCAACTTTTTCTCCTTCCTATAATAAAACCTCCCTTTGCTCTTCCTCTGTCCTTAACCCTTTCGGCATAACTACACATCCACTCGTGTGACTCTGGCAATCTCTTTTTCATATTTTCCCAGCTCTTTTCCTCCACCCATGTCTTACTTAAACTAACAAAGTCAAATTCCCCTACATACTTCCAGAAATCCACCCCTTTATTATAAACTCCTGCCACATTCCAGAAAATCACCTTCTTTGTACCTTTACTTTTTTCTTTTCCTTAACCTTACTTTTCCTTTTCCCTATTCCTTTCCTCCCCTTTTTCCTCTTTCC
>NW_012042010.1:0-692 GCF_000956235.1 Wasmannia auropunctata
AGATGTGTATAAGAGACAGGAGTAGAGAAACAGACGAGAAAGTCGTGAGAGAAACGAGAAAGCCAGGAGAGAGACGAGAGACAAGATTGAATAAAGGGACAAGATTGAAATTTTGCGAAGAAGAAGACACTTTTTCGACGACGACCACAAGAGAGTTGTGAGAGAGAGAGACGAGAGAGTAGAGAAACAGACGAGAAAATCGTGAGAGAAACGAGAAAGCCAGGAGAGAGACGAAGGACAAGATTGAAAAAAGGAACAAGATTGAAATTTTGCGAAGAAGAAGAGGACGATAACGATATAGCAGACCAAAGAGACCATACAACATTGAAATATTAACGAAAGTTTAGCGAAGAAAAAGACGGCGACAACAAAGGCGGCAAAATTATAAATTATAGACGAAAGGGGACAAGATTGATAAATTTTGCGAAGAAGACGACGACGACGACGACGGCGACGGCGACGGCGACGGCGACGGCGACGACGACGACGACGACGACGAATCTGAATGACATAATATCGGGCAAAAAATGCATACACTTTATGCGCTTATGCATCAAATGCACTTATGGATATCGCTGTTACAGTATTGTGATTAGAAAAATATAGATTTTTCACAAAATTAGGCATTTACCGATATTATCCAAACAATTAAAAGAAATAATAATTTCAACAATTTAGAAAATATAGGCTAA
>NW_012042011.1:0-434 GCF_000956235.1 Wasmannia auropunctata
TTTTTAATAAAAATTCAATCACTTTGTACGGGCGGTGCACCATCATCTTCTGACTCGGAAGAAGAAGACTTCTGCATCATTTGTATGAAATGCGCAAACATAACAGCCGGTTATTATATTTGCGTACATTGCGATTCTGAGCACTCGCAGATGGAAGATTAATTTCAATTTTCGCGTGTTTTCTTGTGCTTTTTTTCAATGAAATTAATTAAAAAATAACTAAAATTTGAAAATATGCTGTTTTGGCTTTATTTTATGATTTATTTTTTAAGAATTCTTAGGATTTATAGGGTTGACCAAATTACGCTATGAAAAAGAAAAATCTCGATTTTTTGTGTTTCGGGAAAATGATCATATTTTTTGTTTGCGATGAGATAGAAGGTAGGTATATTCGAGAAAAAGTTGCGCTAGGTTTTTATTTTTCCAGCGGTTTA
>NW_012042012.1:0-370 GCF_000956235.1 Wasmannia auropunctata
GTTGCTTCGTCATACAATATTCAAAGAACAAATTTGAATCGGTATATTTTGCAGCTTGATAAGCAGATCGACGATTTTTCAACAATCAGCGACGATGATTTTTTAATAAAAATTCAATTACTTTGTACGGGCGGTGCACCATCATCTTCTGACTCGGAAGAAGAAGACTTCTGCATCATTTGTATGAAATGCGCAAACATAACAGCCGGTTATTATATTTGCGTACATTGCGATTCTGAGCACTCGCAGATGGAAGATTAATTTCAATTTTCGCGTGTTTTCTTGTGCTTTTTTTTCAATGAAATTAATTAAAAAACTAAAATTTGAAAATATGCTGTTTTGGCTTTATTTTATGATTTATTTTTTAAGA
>NW_012042013.1:0-379 GCF_000956235.1 Wasmannia auropunctata
AGGTTCGAAAACGAGTCAATGTCCTTAAAAGGACACTATTACTTCGTTTGTTGAACCAGCGCGTTCGTTGGTCCTGTTTTAGGTCAAGGAACTTAATCCCTATGACCTGGGATCGGACCAAGCGCGTTTCTCGGTTAGGCAAGTAATGAATGGGGATGAAGGTCTTTAAAGAAGTACAGAATTTAAATTAACAAAATCATAATTTATTCTTAAATCTAAAGATACAAATATTAATTTCTTATCTCGGAAAGCTAGACTAATACTATCGAACGGGAGTGTATGAGTACATGTATGTAAAGGCATATTGAAATTGAATTATATTGAATTTTTAATATAATGTGAGGTGATTACAATTGATTGGTATACAGATAAAATAAAA
>NW_012042014.1:0-475 GCF_000956235.1 Wasmannia auropunctata
AAGTTGTTTGGTTTCGAAGGGGACATAAGATGATAATATTGGTTTGACCCTGAGTGGCGTCGTCAAGGTCAGGACAAGGTCACTTTAAATTTTTTAAATGGAACCCCCTATTTTTCATTGCGTATTCTTGTAGCTTATTTGGCGAGCTTTCCAAAACACATAGATAAAATGTATGTTAATTAAGCAAATCTTGAGTTATGAAGCTTGAGTTATGAAGCTTGAAAGTTACAGTACCATCGACATTAGCATTATCCAAGGTGTCCGAACAATGGCTGAAACCTTTTCAGTGTTGTTCAAGATTATGATCTTGACAACATGTGTCAAGGCCATGATCATTGGAGATTGTTTCTCTTATTTTTATTTTTAAAAATTATTTTAATATTTTGGAAATTAAGANAAACTAATTTTCAATGATCATGGCCTTGACATATGTTGTCAAGATCATGATCCTGAACAACATTGAAAAAGTTTCAGC
>NW_012042015.1:0-419 GCF_000956235.1 Wasmannia auropunctata
CCATCCAGTCGAATATCTCGAAAATCAAGCCCGGGAGAGAAAAATTTTTCAGACAAAAGTTGTTTGGTTTCGAAGGGGACATAAGATGATAATATTGGTTTGACCCTGAGTGGCGTCGTCAAGGTCAGGACAAGGTCACTTTAAATTTTTTAAATGGAACCCCCTATTTTTCATTGCGTATTCTTGTAGCTTATTTGGCGAGCTTTCCAAAACACATAGATAAAATGTATGTTAATTAAGCAAATCTTGAGTTATGAAGCTTGAGTTATGAAGCTTGAAAGTTACAGTACCATCGACATTAGCATTATCCAAGGTGTCCGAACAATGGCTGAAACCTTTTCAGTGTTGTTCAAGATTATGATCTTGACAACATGTGTCAAGGCCATGATCATTGGAGATTGTTTCTCTTATTTTTATTT
>NW_012042016.1:0-751 GCF_000956235.1 Wasmannia auropunctata
ATAATATCGTAGTTCTATATTGTTCTCAAAAAAAAATTTTATTTGCAATTATTCTCCTAGTGTAAGTGACAAGATTTTTTATTAGAAACTATGTTCGAAATATATGAGCGAAGGTTGTTAATTATAAATGAAGAAGCGAGAGGGGTACAACCTCGGGAGGGAGTGTTGCATTTGAGTATAAAGGACAGGAGCACTTCCGTCGCTATGTAACTCGGTTGACCCCTCCCCACTCTTAGCTCTCACGCTGAGAGGCCCATTCTGTGGACGACAGTCGTAGGTGTCGGACGACTAAAGAATAAAGATCGTTTAACAAAACAAATCCAGTGTTACTTTGCTACCTGCTATTCTCATCAATATAAGAAAACGTCAAAATAATGATTAATCGAATATTTAAAAAATTTTTATTTTGATTGATGATTAATCAAATAATCAAAATTTTTTTTATTTTGATTAATGATTAATTGAATATTTAAAAATTTTTTTAATTTGATTAATAATTATTTAAGTAATCGTTAATCAGAGTTAAAAATATTACTAAAACTATCGATAATGCCGATCTCTGATACACATATATACAGGGTGGACCATTTTAATCCATCCAGTCGAATATCTCGAAAATCAAGCCCGGGAGAGAAAAATTTTTCAGACAAAAGTTGTTTGGTTTCGAAGGGGACATAAGATGATAATATTGGTTCGACCCTGAGTGGCGTCGTCAAGGTCAGGACAAGGTCACTTTAAATTTTTTAAATGG
>NW_012042017.1:0-590 GCF_000956235.1 Wasmannia auropunctata
TGATGTGGGAAAAATCTGTCGACTCTCAGCGTGCGACTCTTACAAAACAGCCAAACTTACAAAATATCCCTACCATACTGCTAGTATGTTGTTCACAGCCGCTGTTTTGTATTGACTGTAAAATTAAAACTTTATAAAATCGACTTTACAATATTTAACTCTCCAAACAATTTTATCATTTATTTCAACAATGTCGACTTCTCACTTGCGTTTTTTTATTACAGTCTGCTGTACAGTAAGTACCTGATCTTTTGTTATAATTATTATCAAGCTGAACAGTAAGTACCTGATCTTTTGTTATAATTATTATCAAGCTGTACAGTAAGTACCTGATCTTTTGTTATAATTATTATTAATGTAGTATTTATGTTGTATTATAATATAATTATAATACAACAAAATATAATTACATAATATAATTATAATGCAACACAATACTTGATAATAGTTATAACACAAGATTACGTACTTACTGTACAGCAGACTGTAATTAAAAAAACGCAAGTAAGAAGTCGAAATCGTCGGAATAAATAATAAAATTGTTTGGAGAGTTAAATATTGTAAAGTCGATTTTATAAAGATCGGAAGAG
>NW_012042018.1:0-2002 GCF_000956235.1 Wasmannia auropunctata
CGAATAATTGTTACTAATAAAACGTTTTTTCGATTCACACATTGAATTTATTGATTTACTGTATCGAATCAATATTATTACTTATCTGTTTTATTACTTGTGAGGCACTTTTCTCAATTAGTCGTCTCTAGCGGTCCCAGATGGTCTATGTGATAGGTATGTAACGGAACATCTCCTTTATTTAACGGGTGCAAATATTCTTCTTGCCTGCCCGATTTCTTGTCAATCAGTATACACTTACCGTAATTCATAATTCATCCTTCTACTTTAGTATACAGATTTGGAATAAAAAATTCTCTTTTCACTTCTTTCTCACAAGGGACCCTCACAAACTGCACAATAGCTACAGCATAGAGAAAATTATCCAAGCATCTTGACTCCCTTTGGATCACTTTCCACTCAAAAACTAGACCGGAAATAAAATAAATAGAAATAATAAAATAATAAAATGAATTTTAATTTTTTTCTAATTTTTTGATAAATTATCCAAGCATCTTGACTCCCTTTGGAGTCATTTTCCACCTAAAAACTAGATCGGAAATAAAATAAATATAAATAATGAAATAATAAAATAAATTTTATTTCTTTTTAATTTTTCGATGCTTGTCGTAGGGAAAACTTATTTAAAAACATTTTATTATTTTTTTATTTATTTTATTTTATTAGGTATTTATATTTATTTTAATTCCGGTCTAGTTTTTGGGTGGAAAGTGATCCAAAGGGAGTCAAGATGCTCGGATAATTGATCAAAAAGTTAAAAAAAAAATTATTTTATTTTTTATTTATTTTATTATTTTATTATTTATATTTATTTCATTTCCGGTCTAATTTTTGGGTGAAAAGTGATCCAAAGGGAGTCAAGATGCTTGGATGATTTTCTCTATGCTGTAGCTATTGTGCAGTTTGTAAGGGTCCCTTGTCAGTTCTTTTGACAGCGAAATGTCCTCGTTCGTGCGCATTTCTTATAATCTCGTCCTGTGTAGCGCTGGGAACCATGATAAGTTCACAGCCATTTGCATACTTATACACCAGATCGTTGCGTGCTATGAAGTCTTGATATGGCCCGTCTTCTAATCGTGTTCTGATGTCCTTGATAACTTCATCAGCGCCTTGCGCCTTTCTCAATTTAGGGATAACATTGTGAGCCGTCTCCACCGTCGCCACCGAATAACGATTAAGCGCGTCCATATGTTTTAAGCGGGATCCAGCTCGGTGTTTGATACTGTAATTATATTCCTCCAGGAAGAGAGCTTAACGTGCTATTCTTGATGTAAGATCCTTCTTCCGCATGATCTGCTGGAATGCGGCACAATCTGTAATAATTTTAAAGGTCTTACCCAGAAGGTATACCTGGAACTTCTTTAGAGCTTCTATGACAGCTAATGTCCCAAGCTCGTAGCTGGAGTACTTTCTTTCAGGCTCCGTCGTTTTCTTACTCATGAAATACATCGGATGTAGTTTACCGTCTTCGGGAAGCTTCTGTAGCAGTACGGCACCATACCCATCTTGACTGACATCGGTTTGAACCTCCGTTTCGTAGTCTAGATTGTAGATACTCAGAACTGGTTTCTCGGTTAGGCATCGCTTCAATCTTTCAAATGCGTCTTCCTCTTCTTTCCCGAATTTGAAAACTTGATTCTTCTTTAGTAACTCGCTTAAAGGTTTAGCGATCCTAGAATAATGCGGGATGAACTTGCGGAAGTATCCCATCAAACCAAGAAAACTCTGTAGTTGCTTAACCGTCGTCGGCTTAGGGAATTTTAAGACTGCTTTTATTTTCTCCGGTGAGGGATACAACTTCCCATTCTCAATGATATGCCCCAGAAACTATGCGTCGTTTCAGCAACTGGCATTTCTTCTTGTTGATCTCCAAGCCTATATTCTTCCGCTCGTTTCAGTACCATCTTTAATTTCTCAACAGCGTCTTCTTCGTTCTTTGCCGGTATTATTAGGTCATCTATGTAGGGTAATGCAATTCCTTGCACCGTCAAATCATAAAATA
>NW_012042019.1:0-422 GCF_000956235.1 Wasmannia auropunctata
AACAGCGACGAAATTATAAATTATAGACGAAAGGGGACAAGATTGAAATTTTGCGATGAAGACGACGACGACGACGATATAGAAGACCAAAGAGACCATACAACATTGAAATTTTATGAAAAAAAGCGAAGAAAAAGACAGCGACAATAACAGCGACGAAATTATAAATTATAGACGAAAGGGGACAAGATTGAAATTTTGCGATGAAGACGACGACGACGACGACGACGACGACGACGACGACGACGACGACGACGTATCTGAATGACATAAAATCGGGCAAAAAAATGCATACACCTTATGCGCTTGTGCATCAAATGCACTTATGGACATCGCTATTACAGCATTGTAATTGGAAAAATATAGACTTTTTCACAAAATAAGGCATTTACCGATAATATTCATATAATTAAAAGATATAA
>NW_012042020.1:0-557 GCF_000956235.1 Wasmannia auropunctata
CTAGACGACACCTAGACACTTAGTTCCTTGACAGCGAACAAGTAGACACTCACTTCCTCGACAGCGAAAGCTTAGACGACTCCTAGAAATTTAGTTCCTCGACGGCAATCATGTAGACATACTTCCTCGACGGCGAAGACCTGGATGACATCTAAACATTTAGTTCCTCGATGGCGAAGACCTAGACAACACCAAACACTTAGTTCCTTGACGGCGAACACTTAGACACTTATTTCATCGACGGCGACTACGTAGACACTCACTTCCTCGACGACGACCACAAGAGAGTTGTGAAAGAGAGACGAGAGAGTAGAGAAACAGGCGAGAAAGTCGTGAGAGAAACGAGAAAGCCAGGAGAGAGACGAAGGACAAGATTGAAATTTTGCGAAGAAGAAGACACTTCCTCGATGACGACCACAAAAGAGTTGTGAGAAAGAGACAAGAGAGTAGAGAAACAGACGAGAAAGTCGTGAGAGAAACGAGAAAGCCAGGAGAGAGACGAGAGACAAGATTGAAAAAAGGGACAAGATTGAAATTTTGCGAAGAAGAAGACACTT
>NW_012042021.1:0-464 GCF_000956235.1 Wasmannia auropunctata
ATGTCATGTTTTATTTTATATTATTTTTTATTTGATTTGATTCATATTTTATATAATTAATATATATACATTTTATTTGATTTTATTGAAAAAATGAATCGTATAACATCACTAAGATCGACGGCGACTACGTAGACATTCACTTCCTCGACAGCGAAGACTTGGACGACACCTAAACACTTAGTTCTTCGATGGCAAACACTTAGACACACATTTCATCGACGGCGACTGCGTAGACATTCACTTTCTCGATGGCGAAAACCTAGACGACACCTAGACACTTAGTTCCTTGACAGCGAACAAGTAGACACTCACTTCCTCGACAGCGAAAGCTTAGACGACTCCTAGAAATTTAGTTCCTCGACGGCAATCATGTAGACATACTTCCTCGACGGCGAAGACCTGGATGACATCTAAACNTTTAGTTCCTCGATGGCGAAGACCTAGACAACACCAAACACTTA
>NW_012042022.1:0-495 GCF_000956235.1 Wasmannia auropunctata
AAACTTATCTGAAATAATCTTGATCCAAGAAGAAAAGAAAAATTTTTATCAACGTCGGAAACAATGCAGTAATAATTAATTTTACAATATATATATATATACTACTATTACACTATTAACCGCAATATTACTAAAAATCTCAATACACATAATAACTGTCAAAATATGTAGTGACAGCCGCTCAACCAAGTAAGCATAGTGAGATAACCAATCAGCATCACGGAAAAGCGGTAACAAATAATTTCGAGAAATGCGAGTTATCGACTTAACATACCTTTTTTTAGATAGAATAATTAATTTTACAATATATATATATATATATACTACTATTACACTATTAACCGCAATATTACTAAAAATCTCAATACACATAATAACTGTCAAAATATATGTAGTGACAGCCGCTCAACCAAGTAAGCATAGTGAGATAACCAATCAGCATCACGGAAAAGCGGCAACAAATAATTTCGAGAAATGCGAGTTATCGACTTAACA
>NW_012042023.1:0-327 GCF_000956235.1 Wasmannia auropunctata
AGACGAATGGGTTTTAGTCGAAACTGTGTATAATCGTTNAGGGAGTATAGGCAAGTATGCACGATACCTTTGAAAATGAGAGCGTAAAGATAACATTCCTTTTTCTCACATTTCTATAAGATTTTGAAAATGAGATCGTAAAGATAACATTCCATCTTTGTAAAAAAAAAAATCTGTTTAAAATTTTGATAAATACAAAACCTTTGGTATAATTCATACACTAAAGATAAGTAAATTCCATACTTGTGAGTCTACATTCTTTTTTGATTAGTATTTTAAAAGCTAAAATCATTTCTTTTACCTGATATACATGAACGTTTTAGGATA
>NW_012042024.1:0-2013 GCF_000956235.1 Wasmannia auropunctata
AATAAACTGAAAACCTTGTACGATAATATATAATCAATTTTGACTAAATATGTTCAAAGATAAACATTACTTAAAGTAACTTTTAAATTATAAACAATATAGTACAAAAAATAACAAATCTAATTTATAAATTAAAAACACGATAGAATTGTATAGGTTTCGTCTTATCTAATTCTATCGGATCTTTTAAACCGAGCTGTTTTACTGGATTGTGATATGGGATGATTGTGGATATGACTGAATGATTGCCACTTATGTAATACTAAAAACTCCGGCCAAAAGTTTGTGCCGAAACGTCTAAATACATATATTTAATATTAGTAAGTATTAATTAATTTATTAAAAAATTATTGCACAATAACTATCGTGTTGATATTAGTCATTGACATCTCAAATGTTGATAATTTTTTGGAAATATATCTCCATTGATTTATATTTAGTTTTCATGTTTTATTTGATTTCATCATAGAATCCCATTTTGGAGACTCGTCTTTAAAAAATTATTTTATTAGAAGATGAGAAAGATCTTATAATGCGCTTTTTACTTTTTATCCTATCCGGTATGATTTTTTTTTAACGAGAAATAAAGTCTGCTTCGTATTTATCTAGAGACGAAGCTACTATTCTGCTTGCATAAGCGACTTTAGTGAAAAAGCTAAAAAACTCTTCATTCATTTTTCTAATTCCATAAACATTTTAAAAATAAAATTCTCCACTAATATCTATATTGCTTTATGCTATTCATCTATTATGTGCTATCTGGGACGAAATGCATTTATTATATACCGAAAGCTTTTTTACTTTGAAAACTATTGTCTCTTTCATTCTAATTTCCAAACAAATTTATAAAATTTACAAATAATTAAATAACCAAATGAAATAAGATAAAAATAATAACAAGAAAGATCACGTTTATACACACTGTTTTTCTTATTTCTTTCAAGGACTTATACACAAAATTTGTTTGTGAAAAATTATCAAACACTATATGTTACAATTATATTACGGTATTATACAATGCAATTAATTTATAATAAATTGTAATTGATAATTAATTTATAAGAAAATAATTAATAATAGATTGTTTAGAAATAATGAACAAAAAATGTATGTAATGCAATGTAATGTAATATAAATTAACTGGTAAATAAAGCGCCATAAAGCATTATTCCTTTATCGGCACGCGCCAGTTACGCAATTTTGCTTGTTTCTTCGTAATAATTATGTAATAGGCTGTTCAACTATCTATATATATCTAACTTTTTACCGTCTATATATATATGTATATTTGACTTTTCTCCTTGACCGAATCGATTAATATTAAACAAGTCCAAAGATCCACTAGTTTATCTCTTTTTATAAGAGAGAGAAAGAGAATTCATTCACCAATATAACTCATCATATAACTCTATAATGCATTTAAAACATCATAATTGACATCAGAGCGAAACATACCATATATAGTATGCGGATTTATTATAATTTCCAATTTAATTTAGTGGAATTATTTAATACATTTATGCAGTGCCGGATTTGAGGGAGGGCGGATTGCGAATCCCAGGGATTCCCACACAGAAAGAACGGTTTTGCTGGAAGGTCTAAAAATTTTGCTGAACTAGAATCAGATCTGAAAATAATTTTGTTGGGCCATAAAAATAATTTTGTTGGAAGTTCAAACTAGTTGATAGAATATTAAAATATTTTACAGCAATGCTCATCATTTTTGAGTTTTCAACAAAATTATTTTCAATTAAGTTGATCGCTTGAGGATTCATGATCTATTTAAATAAATTTTCAATAATTTTGATCTCCTACAAATTCAGGTCCCCTACTGATTCAGCCACCCAGGAATTCCCATTTCTTTAAATCCGATACTGCATATATGTTATATCCCTCTACACAATTATAGCGGTGAAACAGTTTAATTATAATTCGCGTATTAAGTTACATTGCGTATACAGAAAGAACGATTTTGTTAAAAGGTCTAAAAATTTTGCTAAAAACAGATCTGAA
>NW_012042025.1:0-511 GCF_000956235.1 Wasmannia auropunctata
ACTTGGGAGGGATGGGGGGGGGGGGCTAAATCTAATCTGGTGAGTACGATGCGTGTGGCAGCAATTCGAAGCGCAATTCATGGAGTTTTGCGACTGCAATTGCGAATGCATTTCTGATCGACCGTTAGCAAACACGGCACTCATCGCGCTGAAAGCTTCTTTATGTGCAAATGCTCGTGTAAAACGTTACGAACACGATCTATTGAGATATTTACAATGTCAGCAAGCTCACGCACTTTTACTCGTCGATTATTTAACACGGCATTATGAATTTCTTCAATGATTTTCTTAGTTGTAACGGTTTTTGGGCGTCTTGAATGTTCATCGTCATTTATAAATGAACGACCATGTTTGAATTCAGCAGCCCATTTTTTCACTGTCGAAAACGATGATAAAGAGTCTCCCAAAGTGGAATCCATCTCGTTTTTTCCATTGGCGTTAAACCTTTCAAAATAAAGTATTTTATCACTGCGCGACATTCGATTTTATCCATTTTTCGAGAAACACCAAA
>NW_012042026.1:0-418 GCF_000956235.1 Wasmannia auropunctata
AAGTCGTTGCTGAATCTGCTGTAACGCTGCTTAAACTAACATCGATACTAACTCATTTGATTAAATAGCAATCAACCGAAGATAACGGATCTATTGATATCTCGCGGCGCAACCATCGATGCCGTTAACAACGCCGGACGTAGTGCTCTGCATGTGGCCGCGAAGGAGGGTCACCGCGAACTATGCATCCTCCTTCTGGATGCTCGGTGCTTCTTTACATATGGTCGACGAGAAGGGAAACACGCCTTTAGCATTATACGATATTCGGGTAAATTGGAAGTCGTTGCTGAATTTGCTGTAACGCTGCTTAAATTAACATCGATACTCACTTATTTGATTAAATAGCAATCAATCGAAGTTAACGGATCTATTGATATTTCGCGGCGCAGCCATCGATGCCGTTAACAACGCCGGACGT
>NW_012042027.1:0-463 GCF_000956235.1 Wasmannia auropunctata
AACAACGCCGGACGTAGTGCTCTGCATCAGGCCGCGTTGTATGGTCACCGCGAACTCTGCACCGTCCTTTTGGATGCTGGTGTTTCTTTACATTTGAACGACAAGGGCGGAAACACGCCCTTGCATTGCGCGGCACTCAAGTAAGTTTAAAGTCGTTGCTGAATCTGCTGTAACGCTGCTTAAACTAACATCGATACTCACTCATTTGATTAAATAGCAATCAACCGAAGATAACGGATCTATTGATATCTCGCGGCGCAACCATCGATGCCGTTAACAACGCCGGACGTAGTGCTCTGCATGTGGCCGCGAAGGAGGGTCACCGCGAACTATGCATCCTCCTTCTGGATGCTGGTGCTTCTTTACATATGGTCGACGAGAAGGGAAACACGCCTTTGCATTATACGATATTCGGGTAAATTGGAAGTCGTTGCTGAATTTGCTGTAACGCTGCTTAAATTAA
>NW_012042028.1:0-321 GCF_000956235.1 Wasmannia auropunctata
AGAAATTTGATCCGCGTCAAAGATGAACGTGTCTCACACACATCTCAGTGTAGTGTCATATACATGTAACGAATAAAAGGAAAAGAAACATAATTTTTAAAAAATTTCACATTTTATTGATTAAAATATTATACATTTATTGTTTATTTAATGGTGTGACCACCAGTTATATATTTTAAATACATTTTGTAATGCGCAATTCTTAACATGTTTTCCGCAACGCATAGTATTAATAACACTTAGATTATTCAAAGAAACTACATCTTCGTAATCAGTATCCAGAGTTTCAATGACTACTCTCGCATCGAGCATATCACCGAG
>NW_012042029.1:0-311 GCF_000956235.1 Wasmannia auropunctata
TGTCCAAAAAACAGCCTGTCGAACCAGCTATTGAACCTATTCTATCATTCCTAACGGCGTAGAAATGTTCTTTCGTTCGCGACCAGGTAGAAATTTGATCCGCGTCAAAGATGAACGTGTCTCACACACATCTCAGTGTAGTGTCATATACATGTACGAATAAAAGGAAAAGAAACATAATTTTAAAAATTTCACATTTTATTGATTAAAATATTATACATTTATTGTTTATTTAATGGTGTGACCACCAGTTATATATTTTAAATACATTTTGTAATGCGCAATTCTTAACATGTTTTCCGCAACGCATA
>NW_012042030.1:0-944 GCF_000956235.1 Wasmannia auropunctata
GATCTGATTTTGAAATATTAATATTGTATTTTTCTCAAAGCTTATACGGTATAAGCTTTGAGAAAAATACAATATTAATATTTCAAAATCAATTACGTACTTGTACTGCTACATAAACTCTAACGTAAATTGAGAGTCTTATAATATCTTAGAAACGTCGTATCTCGGGAACTATTGGTTGTACAGAGTTCAATGAAATATTATTTTCAAGCTCATTTCATAAGCTTAAAAATTGTTTGTGTATATTTTTCACATACAAAAAACCACGAGCAAGTTATTTATTAAAATTTATTACAATGTAAATGTGAGAAAATTTCTTTATATCTCGGTGACTATTTATCGAACGAGGTTCACTGACAAAGCATTTTGCAGGAAATTTAAAAACTAGTCAATTTGATAATAGGTACCTTTCTACGTAGGAGTAGTCGAATCCGAAATATTTACTAGAAATTTTAAGAAATAAGTTTCGTTCAAAAATGAAAGAATACATTTTAAAAATCGTATCTCGGAAACTAATCGTACAATGATGAATAATAAACAATTTGGTAGGGAATTTTATGAACTTCAATCTTCATAACAGGTATTTTCTACGCAAAAGTACCCAAATCCGAAGTATTTACGAATAAAATGCGAAAAATTTATTCATTCTCGAAATGATAAAAAATACAGTTTCCTTAACCATCTTAAACAAACAACCAAATTGTTCGTAATTTTCGCAGCTTTCTTTTTGATAAACTTTTATTTAGATAGACTCAATACTTTTAGATATTTATGAAAAATCACATTTTCGGTCTTTTCTTTAAGATAAAAAGTTACACAAGCACGCGGACGGCCAGGACTTTAAACATGTTATATAACATGTCATTCCGAACGACTTTCAACCAAAAAAATTTTTTCTTTACAATTTTGCGACTCAGAAATTTATTTTTCCTGGACTAGGCGCA
>NW_012042031.1:0-710 GCF_000956235.1 Wasmannia auropunctata
AAATATATAAAATAACTATGAAAATAACTATTAAATTATAGTTACTTTCATAATTATTTGATACATTTCAGTTACAAAAATGATGTAACTCGCAATCAGTTAAGTCATAGTTACTGGAAAAAAACTCCAACTGTAACTTCATTACAAGTAACGAGTCCATTCCCAATTTTCTCTCTCTAGTGTGTGTGTGTGTGTGTGTGTGTGTGTGTATACACAGAGTTGGAAAGTGTGGGAGTTGGACTTAATTCTAACAAGTATAACATTTCTCATTGAGCCGGCTTCAATTTGGCTCTTGTAGCGCTTTTTATTTGGTATTTGCAATGTAGAAACACAGAAGAAAGGAATTATGTGCTGAGTGAACCAAAGTCATAATAAATTGTATTTTTTCATTAAAAATTTGAAAATCTGTAATCATTAAAAATTGGTAAATCTGCGGGGTTTAAGCGCGGTTTACATAGAGACGTAAACGTAAGAAATTGGGAAGGTATAAATGGATATGGAAAGATAGGAATGGCGAATAACCTCTCTCGTAATTGGCTAGACGTAGAAAAATATCAAAATTTTAATATTCTACGTCCTACATCTATACGTCTACGTTTCTATGTAAACCGCGCTTCAATCTTCGTATAAGCCATAAATTGAGTAAACACAACCAAAAATCTCATTTTTTATTGAATATTAAATATTTCATAGAAATTTTATACCAAATA
>NW_012042032.1:0-765 GCF_000956235.1 Wasmannia auropunctata
TTTCATCACGGCTCGACAACTAAATTTAATGACTTGACCAATTTATATATACATAAGTTATTGAAAATAGAATTGAACGATTCGTATAGACGAATGCATGTTGCGCAGACACAGATTTTCCTTCTAGTGCGCAAGCTTGACCGTTGTCTTCCATTTAATATTCTAAATGATTTTTTTATGAGACAAGAGAATAAGTTAAGATTTTTATTTATGACTGATCAACAGAGAATCGACAAAAAAATTGAAAGACTTAAATTGAAGCACACTAAACGTGAACTTAACAAATTACACAACATACAATATTCAATGAACAACAATAGGTTCAATTATAAGAACACGAATAACTTTAACGTAATCAGTAATCAACTAAAAAGTGAGAACTCCGAAACGGTTGAAGTGGTTCTACGGCCAAATGATTTCTCCAATAGTATCCCACTCCCATCATTGAATGCCATAAGAGAAGGTTGGTTTATAAACTTATCATCTTACCACATTCCTACGAATATTCAATGCTTGTTACAATTGGGAGGTAACTTTTCATTACCGCCTCATAATAAAAGTAACACAATCATTGATTTCGTAAAAAACATTGAAAATAATATAAAAAAGTTAGCTTTTCCTAGACAAAACAACATAAGAAATAAAATTATTCCGTTAATCAATAATTATGCTCACTCTTCTATGAATAATAACACAATTGACTTACAACTTACTCAATTAAAAGGAATGACTGATCGATTCGTGAAACAAAACACAGATATTATA
>NW_012042033.1:0-585 GCF_000956235.1 Wasmannia auropunctata
GCTCAGAGATGTGTATAAGAGACAGATTTAGAAAGTATAGGCTAATGGGAATCAGCGCGGTAATTGGTGCGCAATGATAATTTAAGTGAATATCACTATTTGTTTCATGTAAATCAATTTATTGCCAAACGTTTCGGCCATACTTCTGGCCACGCTGATTCCCATAAGCCTATACTTTCTAAATTGTTTGAATTTTTGGGAATCCTTTGTCTTATTAATTTAATTTACGCTGGCTGAAAATATGCGTACTCAACACTTTTCGTTCTTCAACTTTATACGTAATGTATTTGGACTGTACACTTTGACGTTATTGAAAGCATGGATCAAACGAAAGAAGACTATCTACAACTGTAGGATTCGCATTCGCTTCTTGAAATCATGTCTACGAATGAAGATGGTTCCGCAGCACTTATTTTATATATTTAAAACGGATTTGAAATTGTTTCATCACGGCTCGACAACTAAATTTAATGACTTGACCAATTTATATATACATAAGTTATTGAAAATAGAATTGAACGATTCGTATAGACGAATGCATGTTGCGCAGACACAGATTTTCCTTCTAGTGCGCAAGCTTGACCG
>NW_012042034.1:0-952 GCF_000956235.1 Wasmannia auropunctata
ATTTTTTTCGTATAAAAATATGGGTGGGTTTATACGGCTACTCACGGGTGGGATAAATGATTAAAAAATATACAAATAATCTAAATAATAATAGTAAATAACACGTGAATTGATAACGTCATTTGCATTTACCTATTAATAAATAAATAAAAAACGTATTATCACAGATTATGAATAAATATATACAATCAGTGGCACAAGAGCGTGTTATTCATAATTCTGTTAATAGATGTTGTATATATGAGTAAAATTTTCATATAATATTTGCAATACATTAGGTTAAAATGCTTTGAAAGTTAGATTTCAGTTCGGTTTAGTTATTGTATTATAACTGGATAAAACACAATAAATACAGGATACATAAAATGACATTTTTACAAAACACTGATTTTCATAATCTCTTCATGTTAACGCGATTGAAAATGTATTAATTGCTATAAAAATCTAGATGCAAAAAAAGCGTGTCTTTACTCTGAAGAAATTATTGTATCAATTACAGTTTGATTTGGAAGTCATGATCTGGAGTTTCCGAGATTTTTATAAACAATCTTGTAAAAATGCCTCGATATTTCCAAGCTTTAATCGACAACGAAGAGAACTAGATGACGTATTAAATATAAATGCATCAAAGCGTATATAATATACTTCAAAACCATACAATTATTTTTCAAAAATCTTTTCTTTCTCAAAAGAAACAGATAATCCGCTCTTATGCCACTGACTGTACATAAATATACATATACATACATGAATGTTATGATTAATGTATTAAGAAGGGCGTATTATCACATATTATTATTTACTTTTATATTTATAAACAAATAATTGAGCGTTTGTATTACGACATAAATCCCATGCGCTAAAAATCGTATACCCTAAATAGACAGGATATACGATTTTTAGCGATACAATAAACTAAACAAAGAATACAAGAGTTAAGCACTTGTATTTT
>NW_012042035.1:0-319 GCF_000956235.1 Wasmannia auropunctata
TCTGCCCATTGATCTGCGTGGAGGTCAGCTTGTACTCGTGCAGAAGCCGAAGGACGTTCCTATGCGTTTGCAATTGCCGACGTAGGGCGGGACACATGAGCGAGGACTTAAGCTTCTCACTTCCTGTAAACGTCATCGAAGATACAAATATTAGTGATTACTTAATGAGATCATTAGAAAAAGATATTGGCTTTTATATTAAAGAAATATTTGTTTTGCCGAGATCTGGAGAATCACATTAATTTAGGCCATAGGTATGTGCAACATAATCTTAGAAATTAACAATGCTGTATTATTTTGATTAAAAGCAATGAAAAAA
>NW_012042036.1:0-474 GCF_000956235.1 Wasmannia auropunctata
GGAGATTCATAAGGACACATCAAGCTCCACATCTCGTCGTTGTACACACGTTCCATAAAAAGATCTGGTATCCACAGGCCGTAGAATAAGTCTCTGGCTCGCATGTTTCCATCACCTGTGTGTTAAAAACCATATATCACATATATTATAAACTACAATAAATAAACCAAAAATTTTATCTATTGATTTACATCTTTAATAACAAAAAAAAAACAATTACATCTTTCATAAGAGACTAATGAAAAAGAATTACCGATGTTCCTTTTAAGTTCCAGAAAATCGAAGATATCAGCATGCCATGGCTCTAAATAAATAGCAAACGCCCCTGGTCTCTTGTTTCCTCCTTGATCAACGTAAATGGCTATTTCGTTATACAACTTTAAAACGGAAACCAGGCCGTTGGTTGTATTCGTATCCTTCGCGCTTTTGGCACGAATGCAGTGCATATTAAGTCCTATCCCTCCGGCGTATTTG
>NW_012042037.1:0-332 GCF_000956235.1 Wasmannia auropunctata
TATCTGAAAGTTGTTGAATTTCGCTGAAATTTGAGATTTCAGTGATGTTTCTGAAAATTATACTTTCATGGTTTCTCACTTTTCAGAGACTGTCAGCGATTTCTCTGAAAATCATTTATAAGTGTCAGAAAAACTTTGAATTTCGTTGAAATTAGAGATTTCAGTGATGTCTCTGAAAATTATACTTTCATGGTTTCTCACTTTTCAGACTGTCAGCGATTTCTCTGAAAATTATTTATAAGTGTCTGAAAAACTTTGAATTTCGTTGAAATTAGAGATTTCAGTGATGTCTCTGAAAATTATACTTTCATGGTTTCTCACTTTTCAGAAAC
>NW_012042038.1:0-610 GCF_000956235.1 Wasmannia auropunctata
GCATTCGAAAGCGTGAATCTTTACCTTTAATTTACGCACTTGTTGAGCATTTTGCGATTTTTTTTCACCGAGTTATTCAATGTTGAAGCATAAGATCATTTTTACTTCAATGTTGAATAACTCGGTGAAAAAAAATCGCACAATGCTCGCCGACTGCTCAAATTAAAGCTAAAGATTCACGCTTTCGAAACCTGTAAGCCGCCTTTATGTGCGAAATTTAATTTAGATCATGGAACCCTGCAAAGTTTGGAAGAGATTTTGAGATTTGACGAATTTTTTTTGCAAACTTTGCAAAGTTCCAGAAAGTAAAATGAAAATCGCACACAAATGAGGTTTACGTCGTTCGAAAGTGTAAATCTTTAGCTTTAATTTGAGCACCCGATCAGCAATGTGCAATTTTTTTTCACCGAGTTATTCAACATTGAAACAAAAATGACCATTTTTGCTTCAATGTTGAATAACTCGGTGAAAAAAAATCGCACATTGCTGATCGGGTGCTGAAATTAAAACTAAAGATTTACGCTTTCGAACGATGTAAACCTCATTTGCGTGCAATTTTTAGTTTAGTTTTTGGAACTTCGCAAACTTGGTAAAAAATTTTTAGATTTGA
>NW_012042039.1:0-476 GCF_000956235.1 Wasmannia auropunctata
GCGAGCATTGTGCGATTTTTTTTCACCGAGTTATTCAACATTAAAGTAAAAATGATCTTATGCTTCAACATTGAATGACTCGGTGAAAAAAAATCGCAAAATGCTCAACGAGTTTTTATAAATAAACATTTTATAGCATAAAGTCTCTACTTTTTATCGATCTTACTGATCTCTTACGGAGCATTACGAATACAAATAAAGATGCGACAAAATTTGTTACGAATTTTGCAAGATTCCTCGACGCGAATTAAAAATCGCACATAAATGCAGTTTACAGCATTCGAAAGCGTGAATCTTTACCTTTAATTTACGCACTTGTTGAGCATTTTGCGATTTTTTTTCACCGAGTTATTCAATGTTGAAGCATAAGATCATTTTTACTTCAATGTTGAATAACTCGGTGAAAAAAAATCGCACAATGCTCGCCGACTGCTCAAATTAAAGCTAAAGATTCACGCTTTCGAAACCTGTAAGCC
>NW_012042040.1:0-386 GCF_000956235.1 Wasmannia auropunctata
TTTTTTTAAACAAAAATCAATTTCTAACTATCATGCATATAACAAACATGATAAACAATAATTAGGATATAGACCGCGTAAGTGATAAACACAATTCAATTGAGAGTGCCTTAATCGGTCGAGGCTGGATCTTGGCACCTAATGATATTTCTATGTAAATCTTAATTCTATATTTCAGTTATTTTAAACTGCGCGCCGAATTAATTTCATGCTTGTAATGCAATCATAAACCGAAGTCGGAATGGTGAGATCACAATTAAATCGATCTTCAATACGATGCGATTGAGCATTTTAAAAAACCTGCGAAAAACTTATTGCGAAGAATATTATCTCAACCAGGATTTGAATACACAAATAATAATGAACTAAATTCTTCGATATATTTC
>NW_012042041.1:0-770 GCF_000956235.1 Wasmannia auropunctata
CCTGCGAGATAGCTTACTTAGTTCCGTCCTTCCTTACCCCCTCCACTTCCAATTCCATCTCGTTCACGCACGAGACTCACTCTCTCTATCTACAAGCCGAAACAAATATCCTGGGGTCTGGACGTAACAGTGCTGAAAATTCTGTTTTTAAAAAAATCCAGAATATTTTAAATCGCATTTTCTCTAAATCTAAAAAATTGGCCACTTTTAAAAAAATTCAGTAGATAAGTCTTATGCCATATTCGATATTTTTTTCAGACTTTTTTATTTGGTGGAACGTGGCGAAAAAAAATAAAAATCGATTTTTTTCTTATTTTTTGACCTTAAATGTATTCGGTTGACATATATTAAATAGTTTCTAAATATAATTACTTATCTCCGACCTTATATCTGCAAACAATAGTATAAAACTTTAATGTTATAAAGTTCGCGTAGTTTAAACTGAGAGGTTTTAATTTTTTTCAGTCGGAAAATCAATTTAACTGCTTTTAGCAGTTATTCCACTTTTTTTAAACAAAAATCAATTTCGAACTATATCATGCACATAACAAACATGATAAACAATAATTAGGATATAGACCGCGTAAGTGATAAACACAATTCAATTGAGAGTGCCTTAATCGGTCGAGGCTGGATCTTGGCACCTAATGATATTTCTATGTAAATCTTAAATTCTATATTTCAGTTTATTTTAAACTGTCGCGCCGAATTAATTTCATGCTTGTAATGCAATCAATAAACCGAAGTCGGAATGGTGAGATCACAATTAA
>NW_012042044.1:0-438 GCF_000956235.1 Wasmannia auropunctata
AGAGTACAAACGCTCGTGTTCTAGAAAAAACAAAAAATATTTATTTTACTACAAATAATTTACTCCAATTAATATTTTTTCTTTTATAAACTTACCAGAAATTACGCTCGGATCTGGAGACGCCACGATTTCTACAACTTCTTGCTGCGAATCTGAAGAAAATAATTATGTTAAAATTTTACATCAATATTATTTTCTTCTAGAAATTTTACTTTGAAAATATTTACTCACCTACTGGCGAATACTCGATATCGAATCTCCCTTCGTCCAACAGTTCGACACGTGGCCTTCCTAAAATAAATAATATTTAAATTGGTTGGAAATTATAAAATTTATTTTTTAATATTAAATTTAAAATTTTGCTTACGTCGTGGCGGTTCTGCCTCAGGCACCTCCTCAACTCGACGTCTTTGCGTCAGCGGGTTTACTACTGCCGTG
>NW_012042045.1:0-559 GCF_000956235.1 Wasmannia auropunctata
GTTTCCTCTTCTTCTTGACTCTCCTGTGAGTAGATAGGAGAGTACATGTGTTCGTGTTCTAGAAAAAAGCAAAAAAATATTTATTTTTTATTTACAAATAAATCTCTCCAATTAATATTTTTTTTATAAACTTACCGGAAATTACGCTCGGATCGGGAGACGACTCGATTTCTATCACTTCTCTCGCTTCCTCTTCTTCTTCTTCTTCTTCTTCTTCTTGTCTCTCCTGTGAGACGACTGGAGAGTACAAACGCTCGTGTTCTAGAAAAACAAAAAATATTTATTTTACTACAAATAATTTACTCCAATTAATATTTTTTCTTTTATAAACTTACCAGAAATTACGCTCGGATCTGGAGACGCCACGATTTCTACAACTTCTTGCTGCGAATCTGAAGAAAATAATTATGTTAAAATTTTACATCAATATTATTTTCTTCTAGAAATTTTACTTTGAAAATATTTACTCACCTACTGGCGAATACTCGATATCGAATCTTCCTTCGTCCAACAGTTCAACACGTGGCCTTCCTAAAATAAATAATATTTAAATTGGTTG
>NW_012042046.1:0-395 GCF_000956235.1 Wasmannia auropunctata
TTATTTTTCGAGATATTTGAAAATTTCAGGTTAAAAAATCACCCTGTATATCACAAAGTTTATAACACACGGCTTGCACACGGCTGACACGGCTTTTTCGGCTTTGCTACTCGTTCGCTTTTGCTGTTTGTTTAATTGAACTTCAATAAGATGCGGCAAAATCTATTCTGCGCCGTAAGTGCGTCATCTAAGTAACATTTTTAACCAATATTAATGAATTACTGCGACTGCACACTGCGCATGAAATGGCACTTTCAGACTAGAGATATGCGAATAGTTAAAATTCGAATCGAATCGAATCACAGATTTGATTCGAGTTCGCTTTTGAATCTGCATGATTCGAATTCGAATAGTTTGGAAATTTTGAATCAACAATGGTTCGATTTCGAATCAAT
>NW_012042047.1:0-788 GCF_000956235.1 Wasmannia auropunctata
GCGGGAAAAATTGCAGCTTTCATAATGTAGTTTTATAATAATTTGTATAAATGTTATACAATAACGTATGCTAAATGCACGCTTTGAGTATTTCTACTTTTCGACAACAGACGGCGCCACCAAAAACGTCAGATCCCATATATGCACCGACGAGATACTCTTAAAGATCGTCAGCCCTGGGCAAATTTTCGTGCCAGCAAATGGGCCCAGTGGGCCCAGAGGTAATTGCAGAGTGTCGATGTTATCAACTTTTGACATAAATTTGCGATTTATTTGAAAAATACATTATTAAGATCATAATTTTTATTATATAAGTGCTTTATAAATAAGTATGAATACTTATAATGCTATAATATCAAATATATTGCCGCAAAATTATTTTTTTTCCAACTGTTTTACCATCTCTCTGGATAATCAAACTCGTGTGGTATCTATAAAAATGCAGTTTTAAATAAAATTAACTATTAGCAAGATATAATACATGTGTATGAATTACAATGTACATGTCTAAAAAACATTGATCTATTAATAAATCATAAAATTAATGTTATATTATTGACTAATTGCTTAAATTTTAGTAATTACTAAACATGCCATGCTAACATAAGTCCCGTAAGGGTGTCGGTCTTTAAGAGTATCTCGTCGGTGATATATGTATACACAGTGCGGTCCATAAGTTCCCGGACTGATTTTTTTGCAGCCTCCTCATTGACGCCATTTATCGGACGATTGTCGAACTACATAGTGTAAACCTTTTCGAACAGTCGTGTTGAGTGGCATAATTTTAG
>NW_012042048.1:0-469 GCF_000956235.1 Wasmannia auropunctata
GCTCTTCCGATCTGTGTAACATAAAAATTACATTATTAATTATACTATATTATTACAAATTATAGATTAGGTAGTCTTTATTAATTATTAATTTACCTGGCAATATATAATCAGATTTCTTAAAATGTAGTGAACACTCTTTAGTATTAGACGACATTTTATATATTTTTAAAGCAATTTTTCACGCTTCTTGTTTATCTACTTGCTCCAATTTGCCGAACAAGTTTGTCATGTTCACGACACGTTCATTTGGTTTTGGAAATCTGTGGAAACAAAGCTCTAAATTTTTATTTGCTTTGCTGTTACGCTCTCTCACTGCACAGTAATCAAAATTTTTTTTATTACGCGCGGGAAAAATTGCAGCCTCCATAATGTAGTTTTATAATAATTTGTATAAATGCTATACAATAATGTATGCTAAATGCACGCTTTGAGTATTTCTACTTTTCGACAACAGACGGCGCCACCA
>NW_012042049.1:0-797 GCF_000956235.1 Wasmannia auropunctata
ATAATACAATAACTCCATTATATAGGATCCTTCATGTCCAACTTTTCCTTTATATTTAAAGGTTTCTAACACTCTACTTTTATCATTTAATATACTATATTGGCATATTGCGTCATTGCTGTCTTTGGAGTATTTTTATTGAATGTCAATTTATTCAAAGTAAATATGGCTTTTTATTTTCTAAATACTAATATGATTATACCTTAAATATAAATTTATTCCAATGATGTCACTTAGCTAATAAAAATTGTAACTACTATCTCTATTCAAATAGTTTGTTCATGCGGTAACAGTATCTAAACAGTAACTAAAGAAAACGGACGATATGTCCGTTAATAACTCTTTTCATCATTTTGAGTCATCTAGTTTATATGTTTGGAGCGAATTACATAGGACAGAGAGTTACCGATTACAATAACGAGATTTTTAGATTAATGTAAGTTAATAATTACTATTATTCAATTAATGCTCAACTTTATTAATTCATTCCTATATTAAATAAGCTAATATCAAAAAATAAATATTTTAATAGTAGTCATTCGGGGTAAACATGCGCATTGGGTAAGTGCGCGAATTGTCTATATCAACGGGAGAGGAAGGTGGCAGTTAATTACCGTTAGCCGGGTAGTGGCACTTGCATACCAGTAAAAAGTAAACAGTAGCTGGAAGTCCATGTGCAATAATAAAATAAATATACGCTTAGTTATAAAATAGCACGTAACATCGATAGATTTTTGATTAGAAAGTGTGTTACGCCAAATTAAAAAAAAAATAGAGGTGATTACATATTTTATACA
>NW_012042050.1:0-847 GCF_000956235.1 Wasmannia auropunctata
ATACTTTGTCAGTCGAGATAAATATGTTCACGTCATGTTGTTACATGAGTTTTTAGTCGGTTATATAGGATTAACCACAGTGTGCGGCACTGGTTCGACAATTACGATATATATAGCGCATGTATGTGCACTACTTAAAATTGCAAGGTAATATGAAATGTGCTTGTTACTCCTTTTCATATATTTGTTTCAATCGTAATATATATTAGTAGATTTATAGCTATCGAATAGAAAAAGCAATCGAAAGGAATATATTAGCGATTTCCAGTCCTAAAAGAGAATATTTTCTTCATCGAAGGATTGTACATGCGATTGTTGTACATCAGAGGGCAATCGAGTCAGTATTTTTTTTTTATCAATCTTTTTGAAAAGTATTATACTATATGTACGAAGTCATGTTTTATCCATTACATCTAAACTTACATAAGCGTTACCCTATATTTATCGCTTAATTATCAATATATCTTTGTAAAAAATGCAATTCAACTGTCAAATCAATTAAAATTTAAAAATCAATTAATATTGAAAGTTAAATATATATAAACATCTGCAATTAATTTCATAATTAGATTTAAGAATATAGTATTTTTGTAAAACGTGAAATTAGATACTTATTAAGCTATTAAGATACAGCATTAAATGTGCAATTAGAACATTTTTGTATATGTTCTTAACGTAATATTTATCGTAAATGAACGTATGTTAAAACTAAATGTAGTATTTAAATTGATAATGTAATAGTTTTTGATGCACTATAGAGGACTGTCCATTTTCCGCTTAATACTCAATTTTTCATTAAAGGTATAATGAATTTATGACATCCATTTTTTTGATACCATTCGCTATT
>NW_012042051.1:0-320 GCF_000956235.1 Wasmannia auropunctata
TTTCAATGTCTGCCGTTGATTCTTGACATTATATTACCATTGAACGAATCACGGCCCTATCAGCTTGTCACGATCACGGAATACTTTGTCAGTCGAGATAAATATGTTCACGTCATGTTGTTACATGAGTTTTTAGTCGGTTATATAGGATTAACCACAGTGTGCGGCACTGGTTCGACAATTACGATATATATAGCGCATGTATGTGCACTACTTAAAATTGCAAGGTAATATGAAATGTGCTTGTTACTCCTTTTCATATATTTGTTTCAATCGTAATATATATTAGTAGATTTATAGCTATCGAATAGAAAAAGCAA
>NW_012042052.1:0-555 GCF_000956235.1 Wasmannia auropunctata
GCGTGCGTGCGTGCGTGCGTGTGTGAGTGTCTACATTAAAAATTTGTTAAATGTAGTGAATAAATATATGTATATGTGTATAGAATGTAACTTAAATCCTGATCACTAATTACGTAGCGTTATTCCTTGTAAAAAAAATTGAATCGAAAAGTCCTGAACAATTCTTTTCTACAAACAGTGCTAAATAAAGCGATCATTACTGCAGCAATTATTGCTTCATTAAGCATTATAGACAAATATAGTTAAATAGCATTCACTAATCATATAGCACTATTCTTATAAAAAGAGCAGTGAAGTCCAGGTTCAAATTCCAGCTGAGATAATATTTTCGCAATAAGTTATTTTCACAGGATTTAAAAAGATGTTCTATGAACATCAAATTATTACATTGCCTTAGCAATTTAATCGTGATATTACGTATTATTCGGTTTGGAGTTGCGTTTTAATAGATAAGACCGACGATTATGCGGCGCGCAGTTTATCTGAACTGATAATTGTAAGATTCACATATTATAATATTATTAACCACCAAGATCCTCTTTGCACCGCGTTAGT
>NW_012042053.1:0-455 GCF_000956235.1 Wasmannia auropunctata
GAGATGTGTATAAGAGACAGTATATACCCAGTGAGAAATAATTGGTCGAATCGACATCGAATCGACCCCCAAAGAACAGAAAAGTCAAAATAACATCAATTTGACGTCAAATTGACCGAATTTACGTCATTTTTTACATTATAAAATCTAGATTTCTAATCTAGATTTCAAATGACTAAAGAATAACTTTATATTGACTTTTTTTTATAATGTCGATCTTTTTGATTTTAAAAAAAATGTGAATGTTTCTCAATTGTATATATCGTAATGTGCCGTACGTGCGGCTCTTCGCGCTCACTTCACAGGAGAATGTATGTGAAGTGAGCGCGAAGAGCCGCACATACGGCACGCTACGCTCCTGCGTACTCCGGCTAAGCGCGATCTAATTGATTAACTTTATTCGTTAATAACTCTGTAAATAAAGATCTGAGCCAAAATTGAAAGAGGAACTTTTA
>NW_012042054.1:0-482 GCF_000956235.1 Wasmannia auropunctata
GACCGAGCTCTCCGAGAAGAGTGCCGCGACGCGAGACCGATCGGGCCCGTATTTCGTGACGACTATAACGTCGAGTCGCGAACACCGTGTCGACGTGTCGAACACCGCATATCCTCGGCGTAGTGTAATTTTGACATCGACCGTGCGATAAGACATTTCGCGATTCGCGGATCGTTTCCAGAACGGGCCGCGAAATCCACGCCACGATTTCGAAGTGACGTTACTTGTGACGTAGATATACGTGCAGCGGACGCAGCCGGCGTGGCGAGTTCCGGTCTAGCGTACCGCACGCACGGTAGGAGGCCGACCCCCCTGGCAAGGAAGCCGAGTCTTCACGCCACCGGAGGACGGTCCTCGAAATCAAGGCCAAGTCCTCGCTCATTGCGACCGAGTCCTCACGAACGAGGCCGAGTCCTCGACAACTGAGATTGCGACCCTTACCTTGCCGCACCACCGAGGCCGAGCCCTCGACAACGCAGATT
>NW_012042055.1:0-461 GCF_000956235.1 Wasmannia auropunctata
AACTTTCACTTTACAAAAACACGTATACTATAATAAGACGCCGTCGCCGCCACCGGGACGCCGTCGTCGTCACACCGTAACGATCCCATTGGTGACGAAATAACATCCCTTCGAGTGACGTGCTCGATAGCCAACCGATACTCGAGGGACATGCGGGTCACAATGGGATAACGCGTCAGCAACCGGGATGCAACGCGGAGAAAACACTATATATATGACGAGACTTCGGAAGCGCTCATACAATCGTTTTCGACCTCGGATCCGAGTAGAAACGCGTGCCGACTCTTCTTCGATAGACCGTTGCGAGTGCAATTCTTCCTTCGAGACCGAGCTCTCCGAGAAGAGTGCCGCGACGCGAGACCGATCGGGCCCGTATTT
This sequence comes from Wasmannia auropunctata, assembly GCF_000956235.1. Lineage (NCBI taxonomy): Eukaryota > Metazoa > Arthropoda > Insecta > Hymenoptera > Formicidae > Wasmannia > Wasmannia auropunctata. The sequence goes on from NW_012042055.1 coordinate 379, forward strand.
CGTGACGACTATAACGTCGAGTCGCGAACACCGTGTCGACGTGTCGAACACCGCATATCCTCGGCGTAGTGTAATTTTGACAT
>NW_012042056.1:0-519 GCF_000956235.1 Wasmannia auropunctata
TATTTACATATATACGATATGTATATATAACTTAATCATTGTCGGTTCCTAGTTAGAATGAAAATAAGGAGAACATCTCGTAATTTAATTATTTTTTAAATAAGAGTTTGAATTTTTAATTTACTCCCAATTACCAATATTACATTACATTTAATATAAATTGAATCTGAAAATAATTCGTAAAAAGGATTAGTTAGGATGCAATAATTGATGTATTATCATAATTTCAAGTTTTCAGTTTCTCATAACATTAATTATTAATTTTTTTGTAACAAACGTTACAGTAAAAAATATTATCTATTTAACGTTTCGCGATGCAATATTACTCGCATTTGGTCCAATAATAAATTAATTTTTAAATTATTAAAGTATATAACTGACAGCGATTTCAATATGCAAATAAGGATTTTAATCATTTTATTTCAATCCATCGATTTTTCCTGAAGCCTGGCGTCATTATGATAATTTTTGGTTTCTACAAAGAAAACAAAATTAAGAAAACTAAACTAGAAATAAAAC
>NW_012042057.1:0-330 GCF_000956235.1 Wasmannia auropunctata
TTATATAAAATATAATATATAGATAATTGAAAGTATATTAAAAATTGTCTTATTTATAAAAAGGTCAAATAACGAGATGTCTTTCTTATTTTTATTCGGGATCGGCAACGTGGTTAAATTACATTTTCTATTCACATATTTACATATATACGATATGTATATATAACTTAATCATTGTCGGTTCCTAGTTAGAATGAAATAAGGAGAACATCTCGTAATTTAATTATTTTTAAATAAGAGTTTGAATTTTTAATTTACTCCCAATTACCAATATTACATTACATTTAATATAAATTGAATCTGAAAATAATTCGTAAAGAGGATTAGTTA
>NW_012042058.1:0-629 GCF_000956235.1 Wasmannia auropunctata
TTGGAGCCGAGGCATCCACGGAGAAAGTAAGTTCTTCATGTTGAAAATTAGAAGAATTGTCTTTGGAGTAACATAATAAAGTAAAATGGTGACAGCGGTTTTGTAATTGTTCTAACAAATTCTCTTGTGATTTCCTCAGTCCGCTCAACCAGAATTGACAATAATTTTCAGTATTTAATCAAATAAATATTTGACAAACAATCCTTTTGAGACGTAACAGCACATTGAAATAAAATCCTTATTTGTATTGTTGAAATTGCTGACAGTTATACTTTAATAATTTAAAACTTAATTCATAATTGAATTAAATGCGAGTAATTATTGCATCGCAAAACTTTAAACAGATTATAATTTGTACAACGTTTGTTACAAAAAATTTAGTGATTAATCTTATGAAAAACATAAAAACTTGAAACTATAGTAATACATCAATTATTGCAGACTAACTAATTCTTACAAATTATTTTGCACTTCTAGATTCAATTTATATAAAATATAATATATAGATAATTGAAAGTATATTAAAAATTGTCTTATTTATAAAAAGGTCAAATAACGAGATGTCTTTCTTATTTTTATTCGGGATCGGCAACGTGGTTAAATTACATTTTCTATTCACATATTTATAT
>NW_012042059.1:0-324 GCF_000956235.1 Wasmannia auropunctata
CCGATTGGTCAAAGTTTGTTCCATTAATTGTTTGTGAGACTAGATAAATAAAATAATATATTCTTCGAGATATCCTAAATTAAAATAAAAGGATTATTACTTGGTCTAGTACTTATTCACCTCCTAAATCCCTTCATCATTGATCGTCTCTAGCTCTCACACCCCTGGGTATTGCCGTATAGGGTATAGGTAGCCCTGAAATATTGAGAGCACCCGTCTCTTTGGAGCCGAGGCATCCACGGAGAAAGTAAGTTTTTCATGTTGAAAATTAGAAGAATTGTCTTTGGAGTAACATAATAAAGTAAAATGGTGACAGCGGTTTTG
>NW_012042060.1:0-557 GCF_000956235.1 Wasmannia auropunctata
TTTTTCCTTACACTACTAAGGATTTATCTAGACAAACTTGCATATGACGTAAAGAGCATTTACTATGGTTTTAGGAGCGTTTTTAAACATTCTGTGACAAGACCTATCCAAACAAACTTGCATAACTGCATAACCATATACATAAAGAAAATTATCCACATTTTACGTACGTTCTTAATTGTAATAAAAATGTGATTGAATAATTTTCTTTATGCATATGATTATGTATTTATGCCAGTTTGTCTGGATAGGTCTTGTCACTGAATGTTCACAAACGCTCTTAAACCTATAGTAAATGCTTTTTATGTCATTTCTAATGACAAAAGTAAACGCCCATTAAACGCTGTGACGGGACATCCCTTTTTGGACCGTCCGTCACAAGGGATCTGCGGACCCGACCGCGGGCGGTAGCTTCGAGTCCTGTGTCCTTCCGAATTTCGGAGGCGGACGCGTGGTGCGGGCCGCGGGACTGCGTTTGCGTGGCTCCCGCGCCCGAATACCGATTATCGTTTGTAATTACTTTTTAGTCCGTAGCGATCTCGATTATTTAACTTAGA
>NW_012042061.1:0-414 GCF_000956235.1 Wasmannia auropunctata
CAATTGATGACCAATAAGCTTTATTTTATTCTAAGTCCCTTATCTAAGCGAACGTTTGCGAACGGAGAAATCGTGGAGTCCACCGGACGTAACAGGAGAAAGAAACAAAATGTAACGTAAAAATCCGTTACGATAACAATTTTATGTGATTGTGTATTAAAAAAAATACTAGACTCAGACTCATACAGCGTGGATAAGATCTTCTTTGAAATAAAAAAGGTATTTTTTAATTTATGATATTTATATGTAATAATAACGGTGTAACCAATAAACTAATATTTTTTACGTTTCGCATAATCACATAGTTTACGATGCTTCACACAGAAGAAAAATTTTGCTAATACAGCGTATTTTCGTAGCAAATTCCAACAGTTACTATGGTGGATGATTTTTTATTTTAAAAAACTAAGAAAA
>NW_012042062.1:0-357 GCF_000956235.1 Wasmannia auropunctata
CTTACAATAATCTGCTGATCGCTAAAAAACCTTCTCGCGCCGTGCGCCCTGGCCGACATCTGGTATTGCTATTTACTCCTCCTTGTTTGTCGCTATTGTCCTTCCGGTTCCAATAGCGCGCCTGACCATCACGTGTTCACTCGCAACTCTCCCCCTGCCGATCACGTGTACACTCGCAACTCTTCCCAACAGCTGGGATACCTGAAACAGAATGAAACACAATTATTATTACAAGATATTATGAATATCGTTACTTACCATTGAGAGATGACAGACTCCTGTTGAGCGATTGACATTCTTCCTGGATGACTGTAACAGCTGAAACATAAGATATAATAATATTAGTGAAGAAACAGA
>NW_012042063.1:0-363 GCF_000956235.1 Wasmannia auropunctata
AAGGGTTAAACAAATAACACTGCTTATTCGCCTGAAAATTCCCCACTCCATTCATCCTTTCTTGTGGCGCATCTCTGCAAAACTCTATCCTTTACCGTAAATGAACAATGACTCACGTTTATGAATATTTTTTTTGCTCTGCAGCGATGTTTTTCCGCACAAGAAGCAGTTGGTCTTAAAATCAAATTGGACAAGTGATCTCAAGTAGATTTCATCTTTGCTACTTTCTGCTGCTTGCTTCAAAAACTTACGAATATTTCGTTCTTTGATATATTCGCGTCAGCATATCTTACCCGTGGAAAAGACATTAAAAATGTAAAAAAACCGCCAAGTATATTTTTTAATGAGATCGGAAGAGCACAC
>NW_012042064.1:0-352 GCF_000956235.1 Wasmannia auropunctata
TGCATTTGCAATGTCATGCACCGATTATCTACTTACCTAACAATGTAAATTTTATTTATAAATAATTATTCCAATATTATCATGATAACAATTTTAAATTAATATACATTCTAATGAGGATGTTAAAGAAGTCATCTACATGCCATTGACAAAAATTGATTTTTTTATTAACTCGTAAGAATAAATTGATATGAAAAAATCAGTAATTAATTTTTCAATAAACTAGATAACGTAAAATAAATTACAATATTGTTACGCCCGTGTCTACACCCGCGTCGTTCGATGTACCAGCAAGCCGGTCCAGCTGTCGGATGTTTCCCTAACGACGCGTTGTCATCTGTCAAACGGATGA
>NW_012042065.1:0-1041 GCF_000956235.1 Wasmannia auropunctata
ACAGTAATTTATTACTGAATATCTTTCAGTAGTTTCAATAATACTTAGAAAAATATTACTGAAACTACTGAAAGATATTCAGTAATAAATTACTGTAAATTACTGCCAGTAATATTTTGGCCAGTAGTTCAGTAATACTTTTCTATAAGGATTGAGACAGTTGAAGCGTTTCATAAGGTAGTATAAATTTAAATCTAAGTACCTCAAACTACTTCCTCACCCAAGAGACATTGAGGAACACACTCGTTAGAAAACTAAAAGCGAAATTATATTGTAAATTAATTGTAATACGTCACTGAAGATGGCTAAAAAATGGTCTAAACGTTTGACTTTTGAATAAAGTAAAATTCTTAGAAATAAATTAGTGCGTACCAACAACCACGCTGATTCCCATTTGCCTTATTTATACTTACGTATTTTTAAATGTCTAGCATCGTTTTGTAGGTCGCGACGGAAAGTGGTAAAAATAGATGGAAGTCAGATAAATACTACTACGGAAGAAAGGAAAGTTGAAGAAACAGGGAAATAAGATGCGCGTCATTGAGTTATTTTTTCCAGTCGAAGTATTTCATCTACAATAAAAAAAATATCTAAAAAGTTAATACGTGAAACGTTATCAAAATTATTAGTTAACAAATATTTTATACGACGGTAGAGAATTGTTTAATATTTATTTATATAAATATTAAAACGTTATTGGTGAATCTGTCTATAGATGCAATGTATATTATAGATGCGTACGTAACAATTGCAGTAACTTAATCATTGTACGAATCAAATTATGATATGTATAGCCATATATTACAAACTATTTCAAACGCAAACATTTTCTAGTCTACGCGCTTATTTTACTCTGAGTAAATGGTGAAAACTAAAATATGGCTATACAAAATAATGTTATACAAAATATATTTAGTTTCGTGGTCACTTAACGTATGTTCTAATTTAAATTTGCAGTATAATTAAGCATGGTAAAATCTAATCATATGATAATAATTATTACGGGGCTACGGGCTATAAAAAAATTTGTACATTGATTTA
>NW_012042066.1:0-538 GCF_000956235.1 Wasmannia auropunctata
TCTGCTTGCCACAGGTCATCATATCCCTAAACTATGACGCGTTTTCGTGGAAAATTTCTCCTCGCCGGAGCGTGCAGTTCCTCGACCAGTCTCCGTTTCTCAACGTTTTTCTTTTCAGACATGTTCGGTCGCTGCATACGACGTGCAAAATGACACAGAAATCCGATGTACAATCTTATTTACTTTTTTTTCTATTCTCCATGAAATCTTTTGTTTCATCATCTATTTTTTTAAGCTCATTTACAGTTATTTGAAGCGTGTATAACTTCTTTTCGATTTCATCATATTGATTTTTCAACATTTGCATGCACTGTAGCACGTATCGTTTGTTGACGACATCATCATCATCCACAGGTAGCGCTACACGTCGAATCTTGCGCGACTTTGCATCAAAGTCAGCTGCGACCACGCAAAGAGCGTTATCGCGCACGTAATTTCTGAGAAATCCGCTCCATTAGTGATATGGTTCCACTCCGCTTTTTTCGAGCGAAGTTCCAAATTTGTTGATTGGCATTTCGATGTTGACTAAATGATTCGT
>NW_012042066.1:7834-8374 GCF_000956235.1 Wasmannia auropunctata
CGAAAAATATAATTGATAAAAATTAATTGTTATCAATTAATTTTATCAATTAATTGATGATTCAATCGATTATTGTTTAATTAATTAATCCCCCCCTTGACCTACATTCCCCCTACCCTTCCTCCTTGACCTACATTCTCCCCATCCTTCCTCCTTGACTTACATTCCCCCCACCCTTGACCTTGACCTACATTTGGTCTAGAAAACGCCTAGTATACCTACTCATCAATCTCCAATTCATAATCTTCAACTGTTTTAGTTAAGTGTGTCTCTGTAAATCCCATTATATCTGGCCTAAATTCCCCTAGTAATGTATTTTCTATTTCATCTTTATGTTTTAGAAATCCCTGTACGTTTAAACAGATTACTGTACCCCTTCCCTTCTTAAATTGCACTGTTTGCTATAAGCTACTACTTATTTTATTTTTCTGCTTTTCTAATTCTTTTTTATAATATGGGCAATTTATATCAAATGCTACATGATCCGAATTAATATTTTTAGCTTAAAACCTTTAATTTTATCTTCACAATTTACACATT
>NW_012042067.1:0-364 GCF_000956235.1 Wasmannia auropunctata
TCTGCACGTTTACGTTGTAAAATTCCTTTCCCATGTCGGTTTGCAAATTTTTTGGACATCTTCCATCGTCTCGAATTATCTTTGCAATTGCTTTAGCCATCTCATTTCCACTCTTGGTTGTGAGCGGTACGGCCCATGCATACTTGCTGAATACATCGATAACGGTGAGAATGTAGTGGTAACCTTTGTTGAAACGCATGTAAGGTCGCATCTCGACCAAATCTGCTTGCCACAGGTCATCATATCCGTAAACTATGACGCGTCTTCGTGGAAAATTTCTCCTCGCCGGAGCGTGCAGTTCCTCGACCAGACTCCGTTTCTCAACGTTTTTCTTCTCAGACATGTTCGGTCGCTGCATACGACA
>NW_012042068.1:0-432 GCF_000956235.1 Wasmannia auropunctata
TACAAGGAACACGCTTTATTCTAATGACTGTGAACAAACAACGCAGCGAATAGACAGAACAGAGTTCAGCACGTCCGAACGAGTCGACGGCTCGTCTCCAAATCTAATGTGTCGCTAGTTTGACAGACGACAACGCGTCGTCAGGGAAACATCTGACAGCTGAACCGGCTCGCTGGTACATCGAACGACGCGGGCAAAGACACGGGCGTAACAATATAAACATCTAATAATAAAATTCAGCATTTTTTAAAAATAATAGAAAATTAATATTTCACAACTCAATCTTCATAAAAGATACGTACCTTTAATAAAACTTCTAGCTTGCGTGTCACAAACAAAGCATTTTACTTTAATATTCACTTGATGTCTACCGATTTGTAAGCCATACCTGCAAATTTAATTCAATTCTTTAACGAACTGCTTAAAAAATAA
>NW_012042069.1:0-337 GCF_000956235.1 Wasmannia auropunctata
TATAATATTGTTACGCCCGGGGCGGTGAATGTCGCGTTCACGCACTCGCTCGCGTAACGTACGCGCTTCCGCACTCGCGTTCGCGCACGCGCACCGGAAGGCCGCGGAGAAATAAGAAGGAACACCAATTAAAAACACAAGGAACACGCTTTATTCTAATGACTGTGAACAAACAACGCAGCGAATAGACAGAACAGAGTTCAGCACGTCCGAACGAGTCGACGGCTCGTCTCCAAATCTAATGTGTCGCTAGTTTGACAGACGACAACGCGTCGTCAGGGAAACATCTGACAGCTGAACCGGCTCGCTGGTACATCGAACGACGCGGGCAAAGACA
>NW_012042070.1:0-500 GCF_000956235.1 Wasmannia auropunctata
TAATTCTGAAATAGGTCGGAATCAAACACACGTTCATTAGATATTTTCGATTTGTTTTCATATGTGAAGTCATTGCAGTAGTTTTGACACTCGGTGCAGGAATATTTTACACACACACATACACACATACAATGTTTGTTAAAAAATTGGATTTACATATTTATTAACTTTTATTAAACTTATACTGTATATAAAATTTTTTAAATTTAATATTATTATGTTTAATAATAATTACAATCTTTTATTTTTCAAAATTATTTTTTGTAGTGTTTTAAGATGTTTATTTGTACCAAATTAAAAATTGAAAAACAATTGTAATTTCAAGTCCGATATTAATTCGTCGTGTAGTTTAAATATTGGCTTAATAATGGTTTTAAAAATCATATTTGAAGTATTATGGCATCAGGATAAGATTTACATGGATAAATATAGAAATGATTTAGGTGAAAAAATAGTTTTAAAGAATGAAATTATTCTATATTAGATCGGAAGAGCACACG
>NW_012042071.1:0-407 GCF_000956235.1 Wasmannia auropunctata
GTATTAGATTGAAAAAAAATGAGACCTTTGTATTATCTTAAATATATAATACAACTTCGAAAAAAAAACTATTGTTAAATCATAAAAAAAACCTAAGTGACATTATCTTCAATATATAACAATCACGGAAAATTATTTTATAATTAATATACCCCGAAAATACTATTGTATCAAATTAAACAAACAAAATCCAAGTTGTATTATCTCTAACGTATTCATGATTTTAAAAAAATTTAATTTAATAAATTAAAAATATAACACAAAAAGAAGTGAAATCAAAATATTATTTCAAGTATATTTATTGTAATTGAATTAAAAACTAAAAAAAATAATATACCTCGAAAAAAAATTGTATCAAATTAAACAAATAAAATCCAAGTTGTATTATTTTCAATGTATACGTAAAA
>NW_012042072.1:0-589 GCF_000956235.1 Wasmannia auropunctata
TTGCAAGATTTTCCAATGCTAAAAAAGACATATAAAATACGATTATGTAACAATTTGAAACTACTAAAAAACTTATACTTATACATAACCATGTCAGCTAAGAACAAAGATTTAAATTAGACAATATAATATACATATAATATATATGTATATATTAAAGTGGACTCCTTAGCTATATGCTTGGTGAAAAATTTTTTCCGAATTTTTTTTCAGCCCCCTAAAGTTGTTCCATTTGGGGGAAAAAATTGTGCAAAATTTGAGTTCAATCGGATAACGGAATTGCTGCTTATAAATATAAAAATACGACATATTTCGTATAACAAAATATATCGTATATATACATATATAATACACGATATATTTTGTTAAAATACGATTGTTACATCGTGGCTGGGGTGTAACGTGGGAAGGACTCGGTTTGGGTGGTTGTAGAATTGATGCACAGTATCTTGTTTAATACAAACACTATATTTACGCGTTACTTACAGATTGAATAACTGCGCGTGCCGACAGCGTAACGCTATGCGTTAATGATCAAAGTTGAACTCCCCAGTGGTCCGCTGGACGACGGGTTATATCCCATTTCAAA
>NW_012042073.1:0-472 GCF_000956235.1 Wasmannia auropunctata
TTTTGTTTATCGAACGTTGAATACTGTTATCCTCAAGATTTTTTGTATTCGATTCATTTTCCTCTTCTTTCTCGGAAGAAGAAGTGGAAGAGGGAGAACGAAAACGAAGTGGTTTTTGAATAGCACGTTTTTGTGAAATCTCACTTTTTTTGTTTGTTTTTGAACTCACTTCTGTGAGTTTTTCTTCGTCATTGGTTGAAATGTCTAAAGTGTTATTTTCCACTTCTCGGGCTTCTTCAAAAGTGTCTTAATAATTAACACAACATGAAATATATAATTAATCTCCATAAGATATACATAAGATATACATAATAAAAAGAAATATTTATCAATTAAAAGAACAAAAAAAAATATATATATATATATATAGTCAAATAACTAATGAAAATTAGCGCAATAAACAATTTCCATTAGCTATTTGTTATAAGTAAAACTTATTTCATAAAAAGAATTATAAGACGTGGCTAATCTT
>NW_012042074.1:0-306 GCF_000956235.1 Wasmannia auropunctata
TCTTCCGTTTTATTTATGTCTGAGGTTTTCTTTGTTTTGTTTATCGAACATTGAATACTGTTACCCTCAAGATTTTTTGTATTCGATTCATTTTCCTCTTCTTTCTCGGAAGAAGAAGTGGAAGAGGGAGAACAAAAACGAAGTGGTTTCTGAATAGCACGTTTTTGTAAAATCTCACTTTTTTTGTTAGTTTTTGAACTCACTTCTGTGAGTTTTTCTTCGTCATTGGTTGAAATATCTAAAGTGTTATTTTCCACTTCTCGGGCTTCTTCAAAAGTGTCTTAATAATTAACACAACATGAAATA
>NW_012042075.1:0-610 GCF_000956235.1 Wasmannia auropunctata
CGTCCCGTTCGGACGTGCTGAACTCTGATCTATCTTTTCGCCACGTTCTCTGTTCTTACAATTACAATAAAGCGTATTCCTTGTGTTTCTAATTGGTGTTCCTTCTTATTTCTCCGCGACCTACCGGTGCGCGTGCGCGAACGCGGGTGCGGAAGTGCGAACGTTACGCGGGCGAGTGCGTGATCGCGAGATACATCGCCCCGGGCGTAACAATATATATATGAAATATATATATATATATATATCACCATTTTCAGTGGCTAATTTTTCACAACTTTTCGTTGGCACGTCATCAGATCCTTTTACTGATTTGTAATTTGTTGGAGGTTTATAATTACCTAACGGAATATATTTTAATCCATTATCACAAAGATGAATATTAAAAAAAAATATATATATATATATAATTATTTAAAAAAGTAATTAATGTAACATACATAAATTTTCTTCCGTTTTATTTATGTCTGAGGTTTTCTTTGTTTTGTTTATCGAACATTGAATACTGTTACCCTCAAGATTTTTTGTATTCGATTCATTTTCCTCTTCTTTCTCGGAAGAAGAAGTGGAAGAGGGAGAACAAAAACGAAGTGGTTTCTGAATAGCACGTTTT
>NW_012042076.1:0-304 GCF_000956235.1 Wasmannia auropunctata
TGAAAATATTTAATATTTAATATTTTAATATTTTAATTTAATTTAAATTTTAATATTTAATAATTATGATACAAATGTACATCATATAAATTTATACATTTTATTTATTTTTGTATATTACAAAGATATTTGCGCCTTTCTTTGCCCAGAAAATCTATTTAATAGGTGATTGCTATATATATTAGGTGCTCAACTAAGTTCTCGCTGTTTTTTTGATGTTTATTGTAAAAAAATGAATCATTCAAAGTATTGCCCATCGTTAGCTACAACTTTTTCCCATCTTTCTGGAAGAGCTCGAATACCG
>NW_012042077.1:0-341 GCF_000956235.1 Wasmannia auropunctata
ATTCGTCTTCCGGCCTCTCTGAGAAAACGTTGTTTGTCAGAGAACGTTAAGAATTATCGAGACTCGACTGAGAGCATTGGCCCCTAGGCGTTGTCGAGACTCTCGAATTATACGTGCAAAGGGGACATTTTACGTGTTAATTATTGTGACTATATCCAGACGTTTGTTCAAAATATATCGTAGCCAAAGAAAACACACACACAGTTATTGACCTACATAAACGACAAAACAGCTACTTGTTATCGAAATCCTTTCTTAATTTCTGCGGTCCTCATTACGCTATCTATTGCATTTCTTGTTTTTATTTTTTACGTATACATTGAAAATAATACAACATGAAT
>NW_012042078.1:0-393 GCF_000956235.1 Wasmannia auropunctata
TACGGTAAAACAATTCACAATTAATTCGGAACGAGTAATAATATAGAGATGCAATAAAATCGGTAATTTTAATTTGAAGTTCTAAAAACAATAATGAATCGCGTGATTCTTTGAATCTGTCGAAAGTATGACTATCGCTGAGCCAAGGATTAAGGAAAAGAATGAGGATACCCGCGACTTATAGATGTCAATGCTTGACTGAAGGGCGGTCATCACAAATGGGGAATTATCAGATTCGAGGATCTAAGGAGTAGGCGCAAAAGAATGTCACCGGAAGATGTGGATGTGTGGCAATATTATAAATTACATAGAAATATGTAGCAACACGATTTTTATCAGCGGACCATCGACAAAACCAGTAAATTATCCACCGTTCCACAATGGATCGAAAGA
>NW_012042079.1:0-362 GCF_000956235.1 Wasmannia auropunctata
TGCGATAATATCTGTGGATGTCGTTGATCAGTCGGAAATAATTGTTAATGCCTATTCCTTCCGTCAGCGATTTGTCCAACAGAAAGAAAAGCATCGCTATCGTTCGCGCTGTCGTGTACTTCATTTCGCGAAGCACAAGTTTGAAAAATGCGACTTAGTAAAATATAAGTATGAGTAAGATTAAAATGATTACTGAGTAAAAAATAAAAAAATAAAAATCTATTTTGTCATTTTGAACACTGTTACGGTAAAACAATTTACAATTAATTCGGAGCGAGTAATAATGATAGAGATGCAATAAAATCGGTAATTTTACTTTGAAGTTCTAAAAACAATAATGAATCGCGTAATTCTTTGAATCT
>NW_012042080.1:0-1208 GCF_000956235.1 Wasmannia auropunctata
AGACGTGTGCTCTTCCGATCTAGTTTTAAGAATATTCCACGAAAAGGTTTTTTGGGAAAAATAAAAATTGGATATGCAGAATGAAATAATCCATAGTGCATGGGACCGCTTATCTAATTCAAATAACGCTCCAATCATCCTGTCTCGTAAAATAAAAATTAAAACAAATGTTATATTTGACATCTACTTTATATGTATTTATAAATCCGAGTTGGGTAAGATAATATATTTTTCTAACTAAGTTAAGTTAAAGTTAACAGTCTAAAAGTTTAACTTAGTTAAGATACAAGTTAACCCATAATAAAATTAATTGAATTAAAAGTTAGATTAATAAAAAAAAATAATTGAAAAGTTAAAGTTAAATTTTTTTATTTTATAATTTTAGGGTTTTTAAATAAAGTTTTTAAATAAAGTATATATATGTTATACTTATTTCTGTCGAGCCGCGGAAAAAGACTGATTTCAAAAGGCTTCTTCCAACGTGAAATGCACAGAAGATCCGCGAACAGTGATTCTTTCCCGCGGTCAAACTGTATTTATTATATTATTGCAATTACCTTGATGTGTGTTTTCAAATTTGAGTTTGATGACACTAACTTTGATATATATTTTATTCTGGGTTTACAAAATCACTAAAAATGTAACTTCAAGAAAATTAGATCAAAAGCTAATAGTTATCGATAAAATGTAACTAAATTAAGTTAAAATTATTTATTTAAGTTAAGAGCCTAAAATGTAACTAAGTTAAGTGAAATTATTTAACTTTTTAACTTTTTAACTTAACTTTTTAACTAGCTACTACCCAACCCTGTTATAAACTTATATCATTTTTTAAGTACGTCTGAATTATTATTTATAAAAAATATTTCCAAAAATACTTTAAAATTTGTTCTTAAAATTTTTTTAATTTGCTTATCTTCATTATTTTAAATAATATGATAAAACCGAAATGATTTGCACGAAAAATTATGATTCAATATTTACTCAAAAGTTCACGGAAGCCTTTTTTTCCTTTCGCCAAAAGTGCAAAATAAGAAACGATTGCCGGAAATTGTTTCCGTACTTACCCGAGTTGCCAGATCGCACGAAAATAACGCATGACGTGCGATAATATCTGTGGATGTCGTTGATCAGTCGGAAATAATTGTTAATGCCTATTCCTTCCGTCAGCGATTTGTCCAACAGAAAGAAAAGCATCGCTATCGTTC
>NW_012042081.1:0-362 GCF_000956235.1 Wasmannia auropunctata
TTATATTTATATTATTATATTTATTTATTTTTATTGCGAAATGTGACTTACCGAATATGCGACTTGCGTTTTCTTTTATTAATGGTTTTGCCAAAAAAGATAAGTTAAGTCGAAACATGTACCATTTCTTAAATTTTATATTACAAGATTAATAAACGCTGCCATCCTCGTTAGAAAGTGCTTGTTAGTGTGGCCTAATTTTATTACATTTTTTATTATTAATACAAGGACAAGCTTAATTCTTATGTTGTTAAAATTATAATCTCAACGTTTTGTAGCATATAAATTTGATATCAAATTTTTGTTTCTAAATAATTTCAAAAATCTACCCATTAGCAGATAATATGATATGGTAGATCTGA
>NW_012042082.1:0-501 GCF_000956235.1 Wasmannia auropunctata
TTTATATATAAGGGATGGTTTCATACCTTTAAACCGTTTTTGGGCCGCAACTGCTAATTTCTAAATTCATCTATTTAGGTAACCTACATGTATAAAAAGTTTCGTTAAGATCAGAATTTGACACTTCGCGAGGTTCCCTTGTTAGTCTTTTTCAGCCGCAAAACCATTAATAAAAGGAAACACAAGTTACATATTCGGTAAGTCGCATTTCGCAATAAAAATGAATAAATATAATATTATAAATGTAAAGGAAGCTAGAATCACATAGCAAGTCACTGTTTTATTGCGATACCAAATATGTGACTTACTATGTAATTCTAACTTTCTTTATATTTATATTATTATATTTATTTATTTTTATTGCGAAATGTGACTTACCGAATATGCGACTTGCGTTTTCTTTTATTAATGGTTTTGCCAAAAAAGATAAGTTAAGTCGAAACATGTACCATTTCTTAAATTTTATATTACAAGATTAATAAACGCTGTCATCCTTAGAAA
>NW_012042083.1:0-1471 GCF_000956235.1 Wasmannia auropunctata
ATAAAAGGAGAAATCGGTGACTAATAGATATCTAAAAAAACAGTGCTTTTGTCAAGTAGAAGTAGGCATTCCCAAATTCCGGGATCGCGCTAGAACGAAGCCCCAATAGATGACCAATCAAACTAAAATCGAAATGGAGAGGGTAGCGTCTCACCGAAAACTATAACTCCTCCAACCAATAGCTGTAAGACATAACAATGTATGACGGGCAGAGTGAATTACTTTAAACTAGATTAAGTGAAGGTTAACGAATCGGGAATAACCTCATCGATATCATCTTGCCAATCAGATTTTAATTCTTTCGACTCGAGACATCCCTTGAGATCTTCTATATAAACCGGGAACTTTCCCGGATCGCTCTCTCTCCGATCTCAGATCCCGGCTCTCTCAGCTCAGATCTCAGACCTCTCAGATCATCCCGCTCTCGGAACTTCACCCGCTTTCAAAACATCATCGCCGCGAACTTTTACTCGTAAGTTCAGTAAATCGAAGTTGAGTGCGCGAGTGATCCGAGGTACCGTACGGCGTGACCAGTCAAGGGCAGCGAACACCCGACATCACATCAGCAAAAAGTAAGTTTTTCTCTTTATTTTCTCCTCACGCGGATAATCTTTTCGAGATCCTCGGTGGTCTGTTCCGCGACCTGTCTCTGATCGCCCTCGTCGTTTCAACTAGTGAACGGCAAATCCGTCTCTTCTCTCCGATTGCGCCGCGCAGCGCTCAGGTCTCACGACTCAATTCCACTATTTCTTCATGGCTTCCCCTTCTCCTATATAATTCCCGTCCTTTTCTTTACATTTCTTCCCCCCTTCCACCGCCACGCTGGAGAAGCTCTCCGAAGAATAACGGCGAAGAATATCGTTAATATATAAATGTACATACATATGTACTTATATTTATGCATATCCATAAACTATTATAATCTGATTAGTTCACTCACCTGTTCATTTTCTTGTATCTTAATTCGATGTAATTGTAATCCCGATCATAGTCAATAATTTCTGAATTCCTACGCCTTGAACTCCAAATGCGACATTATTGTAAGCGTAATACTCGAAACATAATCATAGTAAGCTTATTGTAACTTTCACATAATGTTTCTTTTTATGAAATTAAAAATGTATGAAATTCACTCAGTTGATTACAAATTATGTTAATAAACTTAATCATTATGTTTAAATTCAACTGTCTTTATTTTAACTAACGACCTCACACCCACCTCACATCTCTTTCCGCCCCGAGAATCGCACAGGTCCGATCCCAAGTCATAGAGATTAAGTTCCCTGACTAAAACAGGACCGACGATCGCGCTGGATCAATAAAGCGAAGTAATAGTGTCCTTCTAAGGACATTAACTCGTTTCGAACCCTTGCAAAAGCGCCTTCGACTCGCATCGTCCGCCTCTGCGCGTATCTGCGAGACAGCTTATCTAGTTGCGTCATTCCTTACCTCCTCCACTTCCAGTCCCATC
>NW_012042084.1:0-994 GCF_000956235.1 Wasmannia auropunctata
TGTTTAATTAAACGATTCGAAAAACAAAAGCAAATGAAAATTAGAGCAAAAGGTTGACGTTCTAAAGGTAAGTTATAAATATTCTATTTAATATTAAAATTTACAAATTTTTTTATTTTTATTTTTCATATTTACTTTTTAGAAATTGTCAAGAGAGTTTATTAACTGGATTGGATCCGTCCATCTACGATTAATAATACAATCAATAGAAGATAAGTACATGAGTGGAAGCGAATACAAGCGATGAAAACACGGCGAGAAAAATGGCGCCATTTTTTAACTACTACGGGCGTTAAGTTAGCTTCCTGCTTAGAAGAAAAGGGTATTAGCGTGGATGAAGCTAGTCAAATGGCACAAGAAATACACGGTAGAACATCAAGAAAAATACACAACACAAAAGGAAATTTATACATTCCAAAGCACTTACTTAAAAAACAACAAAATATATTTATTGCCACATTAATTGATGTTATTAAACAAAAAATTAATGTAAAAGTTAATGATAAGAATGATGAACAAATTGATGTATCGGATGCACATTCGATACATAATTCAAGCGATAGAACAAAAAAGATAAGTTATAATAAGATTCATAAAAATTTTAATTAAAATGATAGAAAAAATTGATATTAGCTAATGGAGCAACGTTTTCCGGTATTTACCATCCAAATGTAATAAAAATCAAAACTCAATATATTGCAGCTGGTGGATATAAAAAAACAGGAGAAAGATTTAAAAAAAGAATGCCTACATCTGAAAAACACAATAGTAAGTTATATTAAGTTATATTAAAATGTACATTTTGATTGTTGATTTTTAATTTTTGATTTTTTATTTTTCAGCAAATTATAACAACCAACCTTATAACAACCTATAGCAACCATTTAATTCAAATTACGGCGTTAAAAAAGGAATGCATATATTTGGAAAATACAAAAGTAAGTTATATTAAGTTATATTAAAATGTACATTTTGATTTTTTATTTCTAATTTT
>NW_012042085.1:0-419 GCF_000956235.1 Wasmannia auropunctata
CAATGCAGAGACCGCAGAGTTCTCGGTGATATGAGCGTTTACGAGACGGAAATCTTCGAGACGCCGCTCAAAATTGAAAGGCGTTACATAAACGCAGGTTCGGTTAAACTATAACCGAGTAGCGAGATCGTGGAGTTCGCAAAACGAAAGCGGTAGGCAAAATCGATAGATCCGTACGCATCGGGATCTGGTGGCGAACTCTCCGATCGCGCGCGAAAAAATGTGATGCGCAAGGATTTTTGGGTTTTGAACAAACAACGCATGGAGGTGGCGTGACATCCGGCGCGTCCGTGAGCGCGAGGCTCACACGGGGAGGTCACGCGGTACACGCGTGACGTCATCGCTCCAGATGTGCTCACCACGGGCAACGTACAAAACGCGGATGATGTTTGCGAACGCGGAATCCGGAACATACCGCC
>NW_012042086.1:0-861 GCF_000956235.1 Wasmannia auropunctata
CTCTAGAATGTCGAGTAACCTAATCAATGCATCGCACAAGGAGTCGCACGGCAAATGATGTAATAAAATGGGATATTTTGGTTGATTAATCGTGACGCGACGAATGACGCGACGCGTGACGCGCTCCAGTAGGAACGCACCCTTTCGAGAGCAGCGTGTTTCATTGGGCTTTTCATTGCGCAGTGGTGCGTGCTGTTTTACTGGAAGATTTGATGCCGAGTTTTTTGCATTTTAGTGCAGAAACTCGGCACGAGCTTCAAACAACGGTGTCGGTGCAATGCCGGTGCACATTCAGTTCCTTCTAATGAAAAACACTAATATATTACATGTGAAAGATT
The DNA here is from genome assembly GCF_000956235.1 of Wasmannia auropunctata. NCBI lineage: Eukaryota > Metazoa > Arthropoda > Insecta > Hymenoptera > Formicidae > Wasmannia > Wasmannia auropunctata. The sequence goes on from NW_012042086.1 coordinate 339, forward strand.
TCAGAAACATTTTTATTACAATATTTTGTATGAACCCAACCCATACAGCACACTAATGTTGAATCAATATCACAGAAACGTTGAATTGCAAGATTACAAATGTTGCAGCAACATCGCGAAATGTAGATTCAACGTTGAAAAGACATTGCAGAAATGTTCAATGTCCCTTGAATCTATGTCTTAGAAACGCTGCAATTCAATATTAATTCAACGTATAAGCAATGTAATAATTTAATCCGCACAGAATAATAATATTTGTTAGATATCTATTCGATTTTTATGAAACCAAATAAAAACCATTATAAACGTAAAAAAAATAATTTACGTTTACAGTGTTTCCAAGGAATCAATTCCTTCTAAATTAATATTCAGATCCAGCGGTCACCCATCCAAGCCACGACCGCCGTCAACGTTGCTTAACTTCTGTGATCGGGAATTGCAGACACTTCGTGATGATCCATGATTACTTGATGTTAATATTATGGATATATTCGTGATAGATCAAATTAATATAATTATCAAA
>NW_012042087.1:0-780 GCF_000956235.1 Wasmannia auropunctata
TTTTTTTTCGGGATAATTCTTAAACGTTACTATGCTATGTTTTTGCAGTTTGTACAGCGCGTGGTACCGTATATAATTAAGACATTTTATCTATTTAATTTTAATCTGTTTATTGTTTCTCAATACAATATATTACATATACTTATACTTTTGTTAATAATATATTTATTTACGTCATCTATAAATACTTTAATTAAGTATAGTATAAGTTCTTTATATTTTCTACGAAATAATGACAGAAATTAATTAATGCAAAGAAAATATAATAAAAGAAATTAATTTAAAGCAATACAATTGCTATTTAAAAAAAGGATGTAATTACTTATTGCATATTATTTCTGAAAGTGTGATTCATCTTATTATTCTGCAGAAGTATTAAAATAAAATTACAAGAAAATAAATAAGATAGATACATTTTCATATTATAATCATTCATATAATAAAAAGTAGGTTTTTTAAAAATTTGTATTAAAAAAAAACATAAAGCACATAATATAAAGACTTCTGCAGTGCGTAGTCTGATACCGGCTTTAGGGTGTGTTCCTACTGAGCGCATCACGCGTCGCGTTATCCGATTTGACCAATCAAAACATCTTTTTTATTGCGTAATTTGCTGTGCGATCTTGGATTTCATATAAAAAAAGATTATTTTATCTCTAGAATGTCGAGTAACCTAATCAATGCATCGCACAAGGAGTCGCACGGCAAATGATGTAATAAAATGGGATATTTTGGTTGATTAATCGTGACGCGACGAATGACGCGACGCGTGACGCGCTC
>NW_012042088.1:0-479 GCF_000956235.1 Wasmannia auropunctata
TTTGTTTAATTTAAAGTACTTTAAGTTATTTAAATAAGAAGTTATTTAAATAACTATTTTAAATAACTATTATAAGTTATACATATTCGTAACAAAGAAATATAACTTTGTTCAATTTAAAGTACTTTAGAGGAATTTACTAATTGTAAGCACAATGATATTTATATTTATACGTGAAATAGTATTTACTTTTTAACAGTACTGGATTAATGACAAAATACAGTACTCTAAGAATATACTTCTTATTATAAAAAGAGTAACAACGAATAGAAACAAATTCATTTATTTTGTATCAAGTTAGTTGCATAAAGTTAGTCGTAAAATAAAGAAAATGAAGCATCAAATCGAAACTCTATAACTCTATAATATCTAGCTTAATTGCAAAATCTTTAGAAAATGTGCTCATAATTGAGTGAAGGTATATTATATATGTTCAATTATACATTTCTTAAGTTATGCGTTAAGATCGGAAGAGCACA
>NW_012042089.1:0-1515 GCF_000956235.1 Wasmannia auropunctata
CAGATTCCGACTATGCCGGCGATAAAGACATTAAGCGCTCCACAACCGGCTATCTGTTCGAGCTAGCAGATGGGCCTATTACATGTGTTCAAGGCGACAAAACGTCGTCAGTCTCAGTACTACCGAAGCGGAGTTTATCGCGGCAAGCGAGGCTGCGCGAGAAGCTATCTGGTTGCGTAAACTGCTGAATGATGTCGGACATCCATGTAAGACGCTTTCTACTTTGTATGTGGATAATCAAAGTGCGATCAAGTTAACAAAAAACCCAGAGTTCCACCGGCGTACAAAACATATCCGACACCACTTCATAAGAGAAAAATACGAGAGTGGGGAGATTAAATGTTGACTACATATGTTCGAAAGATCAAAAGGCAGATCTGTTAACCAAACCGATAGCGCACGGTCATTTCCAAGAATTACGGGGAAAAATGAATGTAACCGACGTACCGAAAACGCTCAATCAGTGGGAGTGTTAGATTTGCATTGCGTATTTTGCATCTTTTGTTCAAACTCCGCGCTCATGATCCGTTGTATGACATTTTTTTGTATAACGCGTGCATAAGATGCTGCAGTCGTAAGCGACACCTATTGGTTAAGCTGTCTCAAAAAGTCAGTCTGTCAGGTAACGGCATCGAGTACACCTCTTAATAAATATTCTCTATAAAACGCTATCTTTGTATAACTGGCTTCCGTTCCTAACCACAACAAAAACAAAAGTTGCGCGGCGATACCTGCGCGAAGACTCAGTTTTTTGCTGAGTGGACCTACTGGTTATACTGAGATATTAGTTGCTTTTTATTTACACCAAAACTCAAGTAATTCTCAATTATAACATCATAAACCAGTTGAATGTACGTTCCTTTTTATTCTAATAATTCAACTGAGTTTTTATTTATAATCTACATAAAGCTTGAAATTGTGCTTTACAAAATATTCTATTAACTCACATTAAAAGTGAGATACTCAAACAGCACAGTACGTCCTCAGGATCATCCTGAATATGTCCCAGGACGTCCTGGGACATTTTGAGGATATTCATATATCCACGGGATGTTTTTGGAACGTCCTTAGGAAACCTTCTTCAGGATACTTTTAGAACAGCCTCAGTTCAGGCTCAGGACGTCCTAGGGACAGCCTCAGGACGTCCTAGGGATAGCTTCAGGACGTCCTGAGGACAGCTTCAGGAGGTCTTAGGGACATTCTTGTAGGATAGTTCAAGATTTCCACGTAGTTATAAATATTGTGTGTATGTACAGAAATTCGATAAATTCTGTGTCATTCTTTAACATAATAATTTAAAATTTGTAATCAGACTAATAACATTATAAATTTTTGGAATTAGCAATTTATCGAATAATGTACAGCCATTATATGTATATATAAATATTTATATATAAAATACAGATAACCAAAAATTTTACATTACTATGTTACAGAATGAGACAGCATCAATAAAATTTTTTGTACATTTGAAGAACAAAATTATAAAAACTTGTGCAGATAAAATGTTTTTAT
>NW_012042090.1:0-376 GCF_000956235.1 Wasmannia auropunctata
ACATTCCATATCGCGAAGCCGTCGGCTCACTTTTATTTGTGTCATTAGTTTCAAGACCCGACATAACATACGCTGTCGGACTTGTAAGCAGATATCTAGAAAAATATGGTACCCCTCATTGGCAGGCCGTCAAGCGAATATTCCGATACCTAAAAGGTACTAAAAACCTAGGTATAATGTACGCGAATAGTGGGAGCAAACTTGATTTAATGGGCTTCTCAGATTCCGACTATGCCGGCGATAAAGACACTAGGCGCTCCACAACCGGCTACCTGTTCGAGCTAGCAGATGGGCCTATTACATGGTGTTCAAGGCGACAAAACGTCGTCAGTCTCAGTACTACCGAAGCGGAGTTTATCGCGGCAAGCGAGGCTGC
>NW_012042091.1:0-630 GCF_000956235.1 Wasmannia auropunctata
TGTTCCAAATGACAATTCAGTCTGTAAACTTAACAAGGCGTTATATGGCCTAAAGCAAGCCGGTCGATGCTGGAACAAAAAGTTCGATGCATTCTTAAAAAGATTCAAGTTCGTCCAAAGCAGCGCTGACAAATGCGTCTATCTCGGTTCAATCAATAATGATAAAGCGTACCTTGCACTATATGTAGACGATGGCCTGCTAATGGCCTCAAAAACCGAAACAGTCGATCTGATCCTAAATGCCTTAAAGGATAGTTTCGACATCACTGCCAGTAAAGCTGATTGTTTTGTGGGAATGCAAATCGAGAGAGATCGTGTTAACAAGAAGATTTTCATTCACCAAAGTAAATACATTAATTCCATTTTACACAGATTCGCGATGTGTGATGCGCAGATCGTAGGCGTACCTGCAGACCCCATGTTACCCTCGAAAAAACCCTCAGTGATGACGAGTTGCATGACATTCCATATCGCGAAGCCGTCGGCTCACTTTTATTTGTGTCATTAGTTTCAAGACCCGACATAACATAACGCTGTCGGACTTGTAAGCAGATATCTAGAAAAATATGGTACCCCTCATTGGCAGGCCGTCAAGCGAATATTCCGATACCTAAAAGGTACTAAAAACCT
>NW_012042092.1:0-671 GCF_000956235.1 Wasmannia auropunctata
TCGATACGAGGCTTGTTTTGTCTCATACGCTGAACCGAAAACGTATAACGAAGCCGTAACCGGGAAGAATTCAGAAAAATGGATTCAGGCTGTCCGCGAAGAATTAGCTGCTCACCAACAGAATCAAACATGGGAGATAGTGCCTTTGCCCCGTGATCGTAAAGCTATACGGCACTAGTGGGTTTTTAAAATAAAAACCACGTTATCAGGTGAGATCACACGTTATAAAGCGCTTTTATGCGCTCAGGGCTTCTCGCAAAAAGCCGGAGTAGATTACAACGAGATTTTCTCCCCTGTTGTGCGATATGATTCTGTTCGAACGCTCTTGTCAGTCGCTGCAGTAAACGACTTGGAAATCTATCAATTCGATGTTAAGACCGCTTATTTGAATAGTAATCTAGAAGAAGAAATTTATATGCGCGCTCCTGAAAGTTTAGATGTTCCAAATGACAATTTAGTCTGTAAGCTTAACAAGGCATTATACGGTCTAAAGCAAGCTGGTCGATGCTGGAACAAAAAGTTCGATGCACTCTTAAAAAGATTCAAGTTCGTCCAAAGCAGCGCTGACAAATGCGTCTATCTCGGTTCAATCAATAATAATAAAGCGTACCTTGCACTATATGTAGACGATGGCCTGCTAATGGCCTCAAAAACTGAAACAGTCGATCTAA
>NW_012042093.1:0-738 GCF_000956235.1 Wasmannia auropunctata
TAACTGTAACTGTAACATGTTACTTTTTGGAGTCGGTAACTTGTAACGGTAACTAGTTACTTTTTGAGAAACAAAAACTGTAACTGTAACTATTTTTACAAAGTAACTTTCCCAACCTTGCTCGTCTCTGGGCTGAAGCCGTTAACACGGCTGTTTACGTACTAAATAGAACCCCATCATCACGATTAATGTTAGTAACACCATACGAAAGTATGGACGGGTAAAAAGCCGGATCTATCACATGTGAAAATTTTTGGGTGTGAAGCATATGCCCATATTCCGAAACAGCAAAGAAAAAAATGGGATCTAAAATCTAAAAAACTGATTTTTGTCGGTTATCATGGCGATTCAAAGAATTATCGATTGATAGACCCAGAGACGAATAGGATAACAATCTCGCGAGACGTTAATTTTAATGAATACGCTGAATCGAAATTTGAGAGTCCTGTTGCAAGTTTGTCCTTCCCAAGCGAGAGAGCTGCATCAAACGACAGACAGTCGGAACAGACGGATGACTGTTCTCAACGCGAAGCGAGTCAATGCAAAGATGTGCAACGCGAAGTCGAATCGGATGTTGTTAATGTGCGACCAAATCTAAGAGATCGCAGCTTGTTACGTGCGCCGTTTCGATACGAGGCTTGTTTTGTCTCATACGCTGAACCGAAAACGTATAACGAAGCCGTAACCGGGAAGAACTCAGAAAAATGGATTCAGGCTGTCCGCGAAGAATTAGCTGCT
>NW_012042094.1:0-1063 GCF_000956235.1 Wasmannia auropunctata
ATTATTATTTTATCTTTGAATATTAAATTCTACAGTGAATAATCTTAATAATTTTTCATTAAATCATTTGCACAAACTAGTCCAATCCCAGGGTAAAATACTTAAATGTATTGACCCAAAAACGCAGTTAAAATTAAAATAAAAAACTATCAGTTCGTAACAGGCGCATTGGAGAGATCACATAGAACTCTCGCGGAGTACCTCCGCCATTACATAAATGAAGATCAGACCAATTGGGAGTGGATCCCGTATGTTTACTTATAATACGACACCGCATACAGCAACATCGTATACGCCATTCGAGCTAATATACGGGCACCAAGCGACGCTGCCTACAACCCTGACACTATCTCCGAAACCGCGTTATTCATATGAAGATTACGCACACGAGCTCAGAGAACGATTACGGGCAACGCATCAAGTCGCGAGGCAATACATCGACAAGACTAAAACGAAAGCTAAGGACTATGCCGACCAGACAGTTAAAATCCGCACGTTTAAAGTAGGCGACCTCGTACTGTTACACGACGAGACGTTAAGACGTGGACGTCCTAAAAAATTAGAGACACCCTTGGTGAGTCCGTATCGCGTCGTAGAGAAAGTCTCCGATGAAAATTATAAGATACAAATAAAGCGCAAACTAACTCTTGTACACGCGAACCGATTAAAATTATTTATAGAAAATTGATGCAATCATAACAAAAATCCGATACTATAAGTCACGCACTATTAGTATACCTAAGAGGGATAAGAAAATTAATACCATATGTATGCTTAATTAATTTAATGAAAAAATAAAATAAAAATAATATATATATATATATATATATATATATATATATATATACAGGGTGTCCCAAAATAAACTTTTGCCCTTAAAATGTCATATTCCTGACTCAATTCTGAGAAGATTTTTCCTTTACCAAAATTTTATCCGAAGCTTAGTTTTCAAATTATAACAGGAAATAGTTAGCGAATTATGGGCCGCGTATGGAAGGTAAACAGGGGCGCGCAACTTACTGTCGAACGCAGGCGGTACGCGGGGCCCTCGCGACGATCAGCT
>NW_012042095.1:0-1072 GCF_000956235.1 Wasmannia auropunctata
AGACGTGTGCTCTTCCGATCTTTCTCTGGACGGTTAATTTGAATTACAAAATAATTAAAGATAAATAATAACAAGAATAATTTATATATATTATTAATTTTTTGATATTTTATATATTACATTTTATACATTATTATTAAGATTATTTAAAGTTTAAAAATAATCTTTATTTTTAGAGTTATTTAAGTTATAAATAATTTATAACATTTAAATATAATAATAATATAAAAATTTTTAATATATTAATAACTATAATTTATATCATAAAAATTTATATTACTTTAAATCATATGTAATTGTACATATTTTAATAAAATTATTTTTTAATCTATATCTAGTTAAATGTTTAAAATTATTAACAGAATTATTTTTCTTTTTTTGACATTATGATGATTAACTTGAATATTACATAACAGCTTGAATTATTATATTATTAATTTATTTATATTTCACACATTATTATAATCTTTATGCTGATTTTCTGAATTAAGTTATAATATTTTAACAAACTTTTTTACTGATGTTTTTTAAAGTTTTATAAAATAAAAAATTACATTAAAAATTTTAAAAGATAATTATTGACATTATGTTAGAAGATATTATCTGTATAATTTCATCAGTTCGAATAGTGATTATTTTATATGGACTACATACGTGCTTTTATTGTTTTATATACTAATTATTATAAGGTTTTTAAATTATAATATGCAATATTGTTAATTTGATTATCATTTTATAGCATTGATAATGATCTAATTAAAGATAAATTGTCCATTTATCTTTATTATTTATTAAATGTTTATTTATTGAAGGGAAAAAAACACTTAAGTTTTTGTTTATAGCCTTTTACATATATTAATTTATTATTTTATTTAAATTTTTATTATTATACATTTGTTAAAATTATTTTTATATATTATTATTATTCAAGTATTTCTTTATAAACATAATTTTTTACTTGATTGAGTAGATTATTATTTCCTAAGTAAATTTTCAATGAATCCCAAGAACGTACTCGTGATAATGCAACATATAATTGTCCATGACTAAAAATATCTTTACGAAGATCTAC
>NW_012042096.1:0-860 GCF_000956235.1 Wasmannia auropunctata
GTTAATAGTCATAAATAATATGCTTCCTCAGCCAAATTTGATGCCCAAAACTTTACATTCATTATTTTCTTATGTTAAAAATATTGTTCCTCCTTTTATTGTTATTAAACATTTCTATTGTTCAAAATGTTTAATATATAAAGGTGTAGATATCGCGTCAGAAGTATGCAAATTATGTTGAAAAGCGAAAATTTATTTTTTTTTAGATTGATATAATAGAACAAATTAAAAGTTTTTTTGAATATAGGAATTTAGCAAGTTTATTAAAAACATTTGAGAAAAGTGACTTTAATGGCGAATTTGAAATTTCTTGATATAACAGATGGATCCGAATACAAAGAGTTAATTTCTGTGAGGGTCATTTTAATAACACAGCGGTTGAGTATACGTCTTTATTACAAGGCGGTTCTCCCAAGAGTTAATGTAATGAACAGAAAATATATACATATATCTATAGAGGGAGGCAGTCTTCCAAATAAAAACGCTTTGGTGGCTAGCCGCTAGAAACAACGCGCTCAGCAGAGTTCTTGGTAGATGTAGCCTTAAATGATTGACTTTCCAACAATTTCCGACAAACTAGAGAAAAATATGATCTCACACTAATGTTAAATACTGACGGCTTAGCTTTGACAAAAAGTTCGAAAAGTAATTGTTGGCCTATAATGTTTCAAATTATGGAATTACCGCAATATCTGAGGGAACAATTCATTATTGTAGGTGGATTATGGTACGATAATCAAAAATCGGTAATGAATACTTTTTTGCACCCTTTTTGTTTGAAATTACAGAAATGTTTCCAAGATGGAATAAGTTGACTTCATCCTCAAACAAAAGTGGTTTATAATACAAAAATTGTTGTA
>NW_012042097.1:0-685 GCF_000956235.1 Wasmannia auropunctata
TTCTCATTTTCTCCTCGGTATCATCATGTTTCTTAAGCTTAAAACAAGCTCGAAAATAGAATTTTAATGTGGGGCTGAATGCGAAATCGAAAATATTGGTCATCATATTCACATATACATTCATTCAAATTGCCTAAAAAGTAGGTATTTATTCAACTTTGCATGAATATAAAAAAAAGTAGTATTTATACTCATATTAATTCATTTTCATTATTTATAATTCATTTATTTGAATATTGATTGTATTCATCGGACACACTAAGCAAAGAGCACATTGTAAATCCATCATATAACATTTATACCGCAAAAAATATAAGTCCTCATGCGATCATGCACACAACACCGCACCCGGAAATCTCGGAAAGTAACGGAATTGCTCTTTCCTGCGTTTTTCCGGTCATAGGATTGCGATATCAAAATTTTCAAAATTAGAACTTACAACCCAAAATCCCCGAACATTTCGTGTGCAATCGAGAAACGCATATAAAAAAAAACGTGTGTAGAAGGTCAGCGGTTCGTTTCTAAATAATTACGCGGGAAGAGTCAAATATCTAGAAGATTCCCTGAAAATCCTAAAATCCTGGGCGCCTTCGGAAAATCCTTCCAGACGATTCCGAATGCCCGGAAAAAAGGAACAGTCCGAGAAAAAGACAATGGATGGCAACCCTATCCGGTCACGACCGTT
>NW_012042098.1:0-856 GCF_000956235.1 Wasmannia auropunctata
CGGTATCGCCGAAGATACAAGAAGCAATCTACGCGGAGGTCGATAAAATGTTAAAGGCCGAAATAATAGAGCCATCGAAAAGCGAATGGTCGACGCCGATAGTCATGATCAAGAAGCCTAACGGAACGTATCGATTTTGTCTAGATTTTCGAAAATTGAATAGCGTATCGAAAAAAGACGCGTATCCATTACCCTACATGAACGCGATACTAGACAAATTGAGATCGGCGCGCTATATATCGACTATCGACTTGAGTCAAGCCTACTTCCAGATCCCGCTGGAAAAGGGCAGTAAAGAATATACGGCCTTTACGGTTCCGGGGAAGGGACTTTACCATTTCACGAGGATGCCGTACGGTCTAACAGGAGCCCCCGCGACATTTCAGAGATTGCTAGATCGGTTGATAGGGCCCGAAATGGAACCCCATGCATTCGCGTATCTCGACGACATCGTTGTCGTGACACAAACGTTTGGCGAGCATCTCGCATGGCTTAAGAGGGTATTCGAACGAATCCGAGAGGCAGGGCTTACTATCAACCCGGAAAAAAGCATGTTCTGTCGATCGCAAGTGAAATATCTAGGTTTCCTCGTACGGAAAGAAGGCCTTACTGTCGATCCGGACAAAACAATCGCAATTTTGAATTATCCGCCGCCGAAAAACATTAAGCAGTTGCGCCGCTTCATAGGGATGGCCTCATGGTATAGGCGCTTTATACCGCAATGCGCCACGCGATTAGAGCCGATGACACGTCTTTTAAAGAAGGGCCGCTCTTGGGAATGGGGGGATGAGCAAAAGCAAGCTTTTGACTCAATTAAGCTTTGTCTAACGACTCCCCCTACACTATCGTGTCCGGA
>NW_012042099.1:0-514 GCF_000956235.1 Wasmannia auropunctata
AAAAAATCCACTAATAATGACTGTTAGATTTAAAATTTAATATTCTTTCTCTTTGCACAGAGTGTATAATATTTTAGTATATTTCAAAAATATATTTATTACACCTCAAAGAGTACATTGTAACAAATAAAATACTGATATACATTTACATATGGTTACTAATACCTACATATATACGTGGATATACAAGTCATTTATGTTACAACATCTCTATATAAATAGAAACACTACGTGATTATATATTATTATATAGTAACGACAAAAAATATTTCCATGTCTAATACATTTTTATACAAATATGTTTAAATTAATATTTATTTATGTTTTTCGCAAGAATGCGACGTTTCTAAAAATTGTAACAAGATTACTAGGTATGTGGTAATATTACCCATCATCTAAAAGTAAAACAAAAAACGTATGTAATACATATTTTAATATTTAATATTTAAAACAAATAATTGATTACTTACCGATGAAAGAAGTGTTGCGTCAATATCAAAACAGATCGGAAGAG
>NW_012042100.1:0-593 GCF_000956235.1 Wasmannia auropunctata
ACACTATTAGCAGAAATTTGTAGGAAAACAGTCTATATCATAATATACAATTTACATTATGATTTATATGCACTTTAGCATTAATATCGACGTGATTGCAAAAATTCTTTTCTAACAATAAGTATAATATTTAGTTCGATCTCTTGGTCAGAAGAATGTTAAACTGATATCTGAAGTTTCTATGTACTATCTGTACTCGATGATTTTATGTTCAAAACTACGCAAATGCTGTGTCACACACGGAGTCGTCAATACGGAAGAATCTATTTGTTATTCGCGAAGTAACTATAGCGTTTTTCGATCGACGTTCATCGATGTTTTATCACTTTTCAAATTGCGAAAAAATGATAAGTAATTATTGTGACATGTGACTCAACAAATTACATGCGCAAACATAGGAAAGCTAGACTATGTAATATATGCATATTTCTCCTATCATAGTTTTAAAAAATCCACTAATAATGACTGTTAGATTCAAAATTTAATATGCTTTCTCTTTGCACAGAGTGTATAATATTTTAGTATATTTCAAAAATATATTTATTACACCTCAAAGAGTACATTGTAACAAATAAAATACTGATATACATTTA
>NW_012042101.1:0-1604 GCF_000956235.1 Wasmannia auropunctata
TATTTAACATTGATTGATGTTTTTATATCACAAGAATGCGATATGTTTAAAAATTGTATCAAGATTATTAGGTAAGTGGTAATATTACCCACCATCTGAAAGTAAACCAAAGAACGTGTATAATAGATATTTTAATATATAAAAGAAATAATTGATTACTTACCGATGAAAGAAGTGTTGCATCAACATTAAGACCCTTTGCCGAAAAAATATTTTCTCGATGTAGTATTTGTAAAGAAAACAATTGCAACTGTAAAATCGCAAAATAACTGAACGATAATAAAAAAATAAACTAAAAACACTAGTATACTTTAGTAAATTGAATATTCACATATATTGCGTTAGCATACTCTATATTTTGAAAAAATATGTCCATAAAATTAGAAATACCTTTACCTCGTATTTTATTTTCTCATCACTTGTGCTGTTTATTAAATCATGAATGGTGGTACGAATCTTTTGGGCCTGATTTTTACCCGTCTCACAGGCCCACACAAGCAGCATTATTTTTGAACCATTATATATAACGCTAGTTATAAGCATATCAAAAAAATGCCTGTCCAAACTAATAAATACTCCATCTTGCCAGCGCACTACATGAAAATATACATAAAAGGTGATAATCGAAAAGCACATAACTATATCAGCAAGGAGTTGTAGACTGAAGATTATATTCAGCATTTGCATTGCGTCACTGATCATTAGATGTCTTTTTTTTATAGACTTAAGTTCTATTAGCAGAATTTGTTTTCTCGGCACCTGGCAGATAAATTTGGAGACAGATAGCTTTATATTGTTTATTAATTGCCATTGCATATGCATCAGATTATCGTCGATTTCCTTGAAGCAGGCCTTTAATATGCAAACACAATTTATGTACATCATAATTATTTGTAATACGAGTAGAGCGAAATACACTGTTAATATCGCAATCATGACAAAGAAATAGCTGAATGACCTTTCCAAGACTTTCGAAGAATTTGTGTATAATACCACAAGTCTGAAGATCGTACTCAATATGTCCTTGATGTGAATCAATCTGGACAGTTTTAGGTACGACTCCGGCGGTAATTTCGAAGAGATCTCCCATATTGTCTGCAACAAGCGCATTCGCGGACCACTTAAGACATGTGTAGTGATCACTATGAAAGTGCTGAGCGTATGATAAGTAACAGCGTATATATTCCAGGTCACGTCTCCAAAGGTTCTTTTCGAAGTAATAATATTGTGAATACTAAGCTTATAAGGCAGAAAACGCCGATAATGACGGACGATAGAATGTAGCGCGGTTTGGAAGTCTCGAAGGTTGAAGTGTTGATCTTGTACGGGAATAGTCCTAGAATCCGGCAAACGATGAAACTGGGATACATTAAAGAGTGAAAGTCCGTGGCATGGCACAACCGTCTTTTTCGCATTTTGTTTTTTTTTAATTTTCAAGTTAAACACTATTAGCAGAAATTTGTAGGAAAACAGTCTATATCATAATATACAATTTACATTATGATTTATATGCACTTTAGCATTAATATCGACGTGATTGCGAAAATTCTTTTCTAACAATAAGTATAATATTTAGTTCGGTCTCTTGGTCAGAAGAATGTTAA
>NW_012042102.1:0-654 GCF_000956235.1 Wasmannia auropunctata
TTTATAAGTCGTGAAATAACTATATATATAGAGAGTCTTTTAATCGACGTTTATTTCTTAGGATAAATTGCATAAAAGTGATATGTATTTATTGCAGCATATGATTCAACAAATTACGTGCACATACATAAAGTAAGAAAGCCAGACTGTGCAATATATGCATAATTCTTCTTTCATGAGTAATTCTAAAAAATCTATTCATAATAGATTCAGAATTTAATATTCTCTCACTTTGCGCAAAGTATCTAATATTTTAGGATTTTTTACAAACATATTTGTTATGTCGCAAATGGTATAATACATTGAAACAAATAAAAAAACTGATATGCGTTTAAGTATGCTTACTTATATGTATGTAGTATGTATATGCAATACAAGTCTAGCATTTCTGTGACAGCATTTCTATGTATAGGAACATATAACACCGCGTCATTATATACATATACATATTATTAACTACGAAAATATAATTTTTCCAGTATTTAACACATTTTTATACATACATGTTTCAATTATTATTTAACATTGATTGATGTTTTTATATCAGAAGAATGCGATATGTTTAAAAATTGTATCAAGATTATTAGGTAAGTGGTAATATTACCCACCATTTGAAAGTAAACCGAAGAACGTGTATAATAGATATTTTAATAT
>NW_012042103.1:0-2511 GCF_000956235.1 Wasmannia auropunctata
GAGTTCAGACGTGTGCTCTTCCGATCTTGTGAAAATGAAAAAAATACTAAAAACACAATTATATATTAGTAAACTGAATATTTAAAAAATATTGCATTAGCATGCGGTATATTTTGAGAAAAATACATCGATAAAATTACAATTAACTTTACTACCTCGTATATTATTTTCTCATCACTGGTGCTATTCAGTAAATCGTGAATGGTGGTTCGGATTTCTTCAGCCTGATTTTTACACGTCTCGCAAGCCCACACAATTAGCGTTATTTTCCAACCATTATATAAAGAGTTTGTTGTAAAAATATCAACAAAATGTCTATCCAAATTAATGAATATCCCATTTTGCCAGCGCACTGCACAGAAATATAAGTCAAAAGTGATAATTATATAACACATAATTGTAGCAGCAAGAATTTGTAGACTGAAGATTGTATTCAGCATTTGCACTGCGTCACTAATCATCATATGTCTCTTCTTTAGATCTTTAAGTTCTATCAGCAAAATTTGATTTCTCGGCACTATCTCGGCAAATTCGGAAACAGATGGCTTCATATTATTTATCAATCGCCGTTTCATATGTATCAGATTATCGTTAATTTCCTTGAAAGAGGCCTTTAATATATAAACACAATTTATATACATCATGATTGTTTGTAATACTAGTAGGGCGAAATACACAGTTATCACCTCAACCAAGACAAAAAAATAGTTTGATGAATTCCCCAAGATTTTCTTAGAATTTGTGTAATGTTCCGCAAGTCTGAAGATAATACTCAATATGTCCTTGACGTGAATGAATCTGGATAGCTTTTGGTACGACTTTGCAGGTAATTTCAAAGAGATCTCCCATATTGTCTGCAATAAGCGCATTCGCGGACCACTTAACACATGTGTAGTGAACACTATGAAAGCGCTCAGCGTAAAGTAAAAAATTGCGCTTATATTCCAGGTTGAGTTTCCCAACGTTCTTTTCGACGTAATAAGATCGCGACTGAATACTAAGAGTATAATGCAGGAACAATAAATAACGACGGATGATAGGAATAAGCGCAGTCTCGAAGCCTCGAAAGTCGAAGCCTTGATCTTGTATGGAAACAGTCCGAGAACGCGGCAAACGATGAAACAGGGATACATTAAGGATTGGAAGTCTATAGCGTGGCACAACCACCATCTCATTTTGCTTTTCCTTGATTTTTCGAGTTCAATACGATTAACGGAAATTTGCAGGAAAACAACAATCGATATGATGATGCACAGTCTAAATTGTTATTTATATACACTTTAGTATTAATATCGACAACTGCTGAAAATTCTTTTCTAAATATAATCTTCAAGTTGATCTCTTGGTTCGAAGTATGTCAACTGATATGTGAAGTCTCTATGTACTATCTGTACTTGATGATTTTAAGTTCAAAACTGCGATCAAATATTGCAAAGTGACAAAGCTATAG
This sequence comes from Wasmannia auropunctata, assembly GCF_000956235.1. Taxonomy (NCBI): domain Eukaryota; kingdom Metazoa; phylum Arthropoda; class Insecta; order Hymenoptera; family Formicidae; genus Wasmannia; species Wasmannia auropunctata. The sequence continues at coordinate 1,451 of NW_012042103.1, forward strand.
GAAATATTTGTTAGTCATGAAGTAACCATGGCGTTCTTCAATCGCCATATTGCCACTCTTAGAATGGATTGATACAAACGCTGTAGAATTGTTATAATTTATGACCCATCAAATTATAATATATGTGCACATATGAAATAAAAATTAGACTCTACAAAGTCTACATAAATCAGTGACAATAAGCATACATCATCCATATACGTAACGATCAATTTATATAATAGCACTCAAGCTTTATTATAATACATTAGTTATATGTTGAGGATAAATTGTGGCACTTCTGTTATAATGTAAGGTAATAAACGTCATATTATACTGAGACACACAATTACAATGCAAAAGTCGTAATTAATTTTGCGACAAAAATAAATAACAATTACAAAATTCCTGGTTATATTCAAAGTTGCAACGATAATATTGTAAGTGCTAGATCAAAAAGCCAGTAAACGCAGAATCACAGTCGATATGATGTAGTATATTTTTGAAGAATCGAGGGTTAAAGCGTTGATCTCATGCAGAAATATTATAAAATTACGACAAAATATGAAGTAAGGATTCATTAATGTTTGGACGTTTATAGTGTACAACAATCGCACCTCTTTTAGCCTGTTTGAATTATCGCATTGATGGTAGTAACAATTTGTGAGAGGACAATAACCTATATTATAATCTACTAAATATTATTCATCACTCCACTGTGGCATTAATTTAAATGTAATTACTTCTTGTCTAAATAATGAAGTTTGTTCCTTCGTAACGAGTATGTAAGTGTTCGTAAAGTGTTATGTATTCTTCTGTCAAGTCTGCACTCGACAAATTTAAATTTAAAAGTATGAGCCATTACTATGTCAAATACAGAGTAAAAATATCTGAAGTATTTATTTATAAGTCGTGAAATAACTATATATATAGAGAGTCTTTTAATCGACGTTTATTTCTTAGGATAAATTGCATAAAAGTGATATGTATTTATTGCAGCATATGATTCAACAAATTACGTGCACATACATAAAGTAAGAAAGCCAGACTGTGCAATATATGCATAATTCTTCTTTCATGAG
>NW_012042104.1:0-1045 GCF_000956235.1 Wasmannia auropunctata
ATGAAAATCTTTAAATCCGTTTTTCTCACGAATGCTTAAGAGGTGCGTCGTATCCTTTTAGCACGAATTAGTGGGAGGGGTGAACTATTATATGTATAAAATTTAGCCAAATCGGAGGGGACCATGTCTGATGTTCCCCTTGTAAGTATTGAGATCTTAATACTTATTTTCCGTAAGGGTATTTCCCAAACTAAACGGTAAAAAATTATAAATTTTTTTCACAATATCCGTTTCATATCCCTTCATCGCATGCTTGTTTTTTATTAAGATCTTACTGAGAGAATGTCAGAAAACGAAAGAATGGTTTGTAGAACCGGGAAAAGATGAAGAAGAAATATTAAATAGGATAAGATCGGAAATTTTAGATGAGGCAAAAGGAAGGATACTAAAGAAATTACGGAAGGAAAAGGAGAAACAGTTAAGAATAGAGAAAGAGGAGAGATAAGAAGAGGACGAGAAAATAGGATAAGAACAGGAAGGAATAAGGCTGAATAGAAAGAGTTTGTTAAGACAAGTATAAGAGTGGAAGTCAAGACGGATATCTATAAGAAATGTAAAGAATAGGTAAAGGATAGGAAAAGAAAATGTAAAAGGATGATAGTAGTAGATAAAAAAAGAAATGGAAATAAGAAGGCTGTGAACTCGAAAATCCGAGCAGTGATCTTAAGAAGTCTGTGATAGTTAATTAGTTTTAATCGTATAGGATAAGATAGAGAGATAGGTTAGGGTATGGATATGAATGAGGTATTAAATGTAAGTCCCCTTTTTGGCTGTAAAATTGCTAAAATGAATAAATATTCTATTCTATTCTATTAACATCTTACTGCTAGTTTAGGCCCTACAAAAATAAACGCATTTTCATGAACTATGTATAGGTGACATGTACAAAAAATGCAATTTTTAATTGTACTAGAACAAAACAAAGCGCGCGCTTCGCGCGCGCCATTTATTCACTATCACTGAAACGTTTTAAAGTAGCTAATTAACAGCCATTATTATTTTATAACTATCTTAAACAATATAATTCTGTGATTAATTTATGAAA
>NW_012042105.1:0-511 GCF_000956235.1 Wasmannia auropunctata
TATTCTCAATCTTAAAGTGCTTAGCACGCTCGCTACTAATTCGGAGTCCTTGTCGCGACGACTTCCCAACGTAATCTCTGCTCCGATATTCGAAACCCCTGTCGCGCCCGATTCCCCGCGATCGCAGCTCAATCTATCGATCGATACTCGGTGCGGCCCATTTCGCATAGATGGTGCGACCTACATAATTTTAGGCGCTTACATAAGTTACATAATTTTAAATATAATAAATTTGATAATAAAAATATTAATTTTCAGGTTAAATATAAAAAAAATACACATACACAATAATACGATGCAATATAGATGAAAAAAAAAATTAGTAAAAATAAGATTCAAACCAGCAACACGCAACATTACAGTCAGGCGCCTTACTCGCTATGCCACGCTGCTTGTTGCGGACTCACTCTTATCGATGAGTACATTACCAACATAAAAATCTTTAAATCCGTTTTTCTCACGAATGCTTGAGAGGTGCGTCGTATCCTTTTAGCACGAATTAGTGGGAGGG
>NW_012042106.1:0-483 GCF_000956235.1 Wasmannia auropunctata
TGCTGCTGGAGATTTTTTCCTATCTTAGATTTTTCTGTCACGTAATTTGTTATTTGTTATCGAAATCCCTTTTTAATTTCTGCGGTCCTCATTACGCTATTTAATGCATTTCTTGTTTTTATTTTTTACGTATACATTGAAAATAATACAACTTGGATTTTATTTGTTTAATTTGATACAATATTTTTTTTCGAGGTATATTATTTTTTTTAGTTTTTAATTCAATTACAATAAATATACTTAAAATAATATTTTGATTTCACTTCTTTTTGGTAGCGTTATACACTTCTCAACAAAATTAAAGCATCACTTACTCTACCCTCCAAAAATAGGCAAAATTCAAGAGAATGTAACTTCGTCAAAAATGATCGTATCGAGATGTTCAAAAAAGCATTTTACAGCTTGAAATCTCTACTTTCCAAATCGGTACTTGAGAAAAACGNTCCTACTGATCTTTCATGGAATTACACGGATAGAAAGGGA
>NW_012042107.1:0-315 GCF_000956235.1 Wasmannia auropunctata
GCCTTGCCAGCCCGCTCAGAGATGTGTATAAGAGACAGCCTATAACTAGCACATTAAAACCTATATATAAAATTATTTGAAATTTCAAACATATGTTTTAAACATTCCGTAGACGTCTATTTGTGGAAATTGCAACGTCCGATGTACGTCCAATTAAGGTCCGTCGAATGTTCAGTTGACGTCCTGTACGGACATTCTATGAACGTCCAACGGAGTTGCAAACGTACCTCAAATGGACGTCCATCTAACATCCGGCGGATTTAAATCGGACGTCCACCGGACATTCCAATGTCTATAAACGGACGTTTGATGGAC
>NW_012042108.1:0-8210 GCF_000956235.1 Wasmannia auropunctata
TAATGTATTTACCTTTATTATAATATCTTCGGAATACTTTTTGGTGTTAACTCAATTTATGGATATTATTTTCGTTGTTAATAATATCAATGATTTTGTCACTAATACTCTAATGTTTTTCACTATTGTTGCCGTTTGTTGTAAAGCGACTGTTGTTGTAATGCGTCGAAATGCGATCATCAACTTGATGCAAATATTGTTGAAAGCACCGTATAAACCTCGAGATAAGGACGAAGTAGCCATACAAACAAAATTTGATAAATTTATCAGGTGAATCTATATCTTTATTAAAACATCTCAATCCAGAAAGACAGATTATAACGGCAATGTTGCGGTAATATAATAACATTTCAGCTATATTGCAAAAATGTTACAATATTGCAATATTCTAGTTATAGTTGGAAATATTAATTAATATTTTTTAAAAATATTTAAGCAATGCTGTACTTAATAGGCTCGTACTATTTCTAAATTAGAACGTATTATTTTTAAATCATTTGAATTTTATCAGTATTGGTTGTTGATATTACTGTTGATATTACTGCTGATGTTTCTTTAACATAAATTATGAGCTCATTACCTCTTATTAAATTTTATTAATCATATATTATCATTTCTATATTAAAATGCAGTAATTTTTTAAAATATTCAGTCTAATTAATAAACGTCTTTCTGTTGAAAAAGATGTTTATATATCATTTTATATTATCAAGTACACACAACATATATATAGAATAGTATTTAAATCTTAAAATTATAAATTTTGTGTGACTTAAAAGTATTAAACAATGGTAATAAAGGTAAATGTAAAAATAAATCTTGATTCTACTTTTGCAGATCATGCTCGATAAAATACTCACTTTTAGCAACGAGCTCTATTACAGGTCTCACTCTAGGATCAGTACTAAATGTTATGCATGGTCATTTACCTTATCGAATATGGCTGCCATGGGATTACAATATACCTCTGATATTCTGGACTGTATCTATTCATCAAATTATAACTTTAATTTTTGCCGCTATTATAAATGTGGGCACAGAAACTCTAGTCTTCGGATTGTTTATACAAACGTGTGCTCAGCTTGAAATTTTCGAAAATCGTCTTCACAAATTCATAATTAATAAAACAGTTAAATATTTGGGACACACATTCTCTTCGTCAAATAAAGACAAAATAGGGATATCGGAATACATACATCATCATCTTAGTATTTACAAGTAAGACACGTAAGAATCTGTTTTTATGCACACATTTCAATATTTTCTTTATACCTATACCTATATACATATATGTGTATGCGTGCTGCAGTACACAATATATTTGTCATATCTAAAAGCTGCTATTATTTATAACAATAAGCGAATTATTGATGTTAATGACGAAAAGTTGTTTAAAAATAAGAGATAATATAATTGACGTTATTTGGAATTAATAGCCATTATTATGAGCTTAAAAACAAAGTGTTTTCAAGGCGATTTAATTATATAGATAGATTTCGTGATAAATTGTACAGGATAATAAAAATTAAATTTAAGTACAAGCAGATGCTTAGAACCATCCTAGTTTGAGTTTTAAATAACATGCTCTAAAATTTTTATACAATTTTTCAAATTATAAGAATTATATTATAAAATTATACATCAAAGTACTAATTGTTCTATTTATATGCAATGCAAGTCTAAACTAACATGAAATCATTACAGATATGCCAAAAGGGTAAACGTTATATTCAACCAGGTGCTCTTCGTTCAATTCTTTGGTAGCATATTGGTATTATGTACAAGTGTGTATTACTTATCAATGCATATTAGAGAACTGTCTGCAACTGCGTCTCTATTAGTATACACCATTTGCATGTTTGCACAAATTTTCGTTTACTGCTGGTCCGGAAACGAAGTAATACTTAAGGTAATTCATGCTGCAAAATACTTCAAAATTCTACCCTTCATAAAAGCATCTTCCTCTTTCCTTTATAGTATGCTCGTTGCATTGTCCGTGCCGCTGTATTTGCGCGTATATATGTGTTTCCATTTATGTTTCTTCGTGTTTAATATGTTGATCTGCATTAATATTAACTGCGATACTATCATTTTGTGTTAATGTTATAATATGTCCGTATTCAATTATTCGCCATGTTACGTATTTTATGATTAGCTGATCTGAAAGGCTTCACAACAGCTGTTAAGCTGATGCCACGCCATTTGCGTTAATTTTATTAATTATATCATAGTTTGCTAACACTGTATCCTCTTATTCGTGCGCAATAAAATTAAATAAATATAAATATGCGTACGCGTGCAGCTGTGTAAAACCAATAATATCAAAATTATTCGATATATCATTATGTAATAATAACTTTATTTTTATGTCACGTTAATAGAGTATGAGTATAGCAGACACAATATATCGTATGGATTGGCCATTATTATCAATCAACGAAAAAAAAGGATTGCTGATGATTATGATACGTAGTACAGTTCCTATAAAGTTCACTAGCAGTTTCTTGATAACTTTATCTCTTCAATCTTATACCAGTGTTAGTATCGTTGTTACTTTGATATCAATATAAGTATTTCATATACAAGTACAGATATAAAAGAAAGTACGTTATTTGTGATATTATAGATACGCTATACGAACGCGCGAAAATACGTTGGAATCTTGCATAAGTTCATAATCTTCTGTATATTAAAATTTTTCTAATTTTTCTTTCAGATCTTAAAAACGTCATACTCGGCATTTAACGTGTTACAACAGTAAAATATAAAAAACTGAAATATCTTTAAGCACATAATGATGTAGTTTTGATAAATTAGCGACTCTGAATCTTATAACTTTTGTTTACACACATTTTTACTTCGGCCTTATTTCCTATTAATTCCCTACATATAACAATAAATGTAACACAATCTAATACATATTATATCTTAACATACAAGCAAAAATCATTTTGAATCAAGCGTTTTAATTGAATATTGAAAAATGTAAATACTTTTTATACGTTACCTGCGCTATTTTTTTGCGGGGTTATCACAAATAATCCAGTCTTCCAACTCATTCATCATACTTGGAGAACAAATGTGCGATTAACTTGGAAAATATTTAGAATGTCGTCTCTCTCTCTCTCTCTCTCTCTCTCTCTCTCTCTCTCTCTCTCTCTCTCTCGTTGTCATATGTTCTTATGCAATAAAATAAGACTTTGTCATACGCAGGAAATATGATCTTCCGTTAAATTGCCTGCTAATGATATGAAAAAGCATACAAATATTTCATTCGATGGGAATATGACAATATGTGTAAAAGACCGTAAAAGACACCAGTCCCCTGTAAGTAAGAGGATATTTATAATTATAGCATTCACAACGAAGTGGAAAACAACGTGCATCGTAATTAATGAACGCGCGACTTCATGCTGGTTAATGAATGATTAATAAATGCAGGCTAATGAACGCAATTAATGGTACTAGGGTTAAGAAGTTGAAGCAAGAAAACAGTGTATAGTCGACTGTGAGACGTGTTCGATTACACATTTAGTTGGAATTTAATTATCTCTCTACGATATAGTGAAATAAGTTACAGTCATCTATTTGCAGTGTCTATTAACTCTAGGTTACTACCTATTATTTTTGTCTACGTCGTTATTATTATACGTATATGGCTCTGTGAAAAATCTAGATAAACCTTTATCTATTCATATTTCAGGCAAACTTTAATTAATATCTTATTGTCTCTTCTTTTTAATCAAAATGCCAAAGTCTGCAGTTTAAGCAAATTACATAAATTTTATTTTGGAGCCATAAATAGGAAAGAAGTTGTACATTCTTTTTAAGACAAGAATTTTTGTATAATGGAAAAAATTATTTTTCGATCTGCTTGAGTCTCTCAACTCATAGTAGTAACACATAGAGTTAATGCTATTGCATTGTAAAAAATGTGAGAAACGACATTTTGAAAAAAAATACGCGACGAATGTTATACATGCAGTCTTTCTCATCTGCTTTGACATATATTACACATTACGTTATATATTACAGTCAAGTAATATTGTTTGATTCTCAATTTATGCGATAACGTTATATGCGTTCTGCATGTTGAACGTAGGTCTGGTTTACTGATGCAGGAACGTGATTATTTTCAAATTATTCGTTCTTTTCATTGATTTCACAGAATTATAAATCCCTTTCAAGAATTAAAGTACGCAAGTTGACAATAACATACAACGGCTATACTTATACATTTCGATACAAAAAACGAAAGAAAATTAAAAAATTATATCAACTTCTGCAGTCGACTTGCGACAACATGTGCTGCGTATAAAAGTTTCAGACTTTGTACGTATGAAAGAAGTAGTTGCCAGTGTAAAAATTACACGAAAGAATAGTACTGTGCTTTACTGATGAGCCTAGGTTCTTTAATATAAGAGAACGATTTGAAAATATTATTGTATATATATGCGTGCGATATCAAATGTAGTTGTAATCAACATATCAGTATAAACATTTACGCACTACTATATTAATATCGCACACATATGCACAAACAGCATCGGTAAAACAACGGTATTTTGGAGTTCGACTATCATTTCAGTATCACGTACATACATACATACATACCTTAAAAAAACAAAATTGATGGAACGAAAAAATTTTTCGATAAAAATTTACAATAAGAGAAAAAAAAGGAAAATTGTAATCAGAACATATAGTTGTTGCTTCACAAATATTTCTGTCGCTAGTGATTGTTCCGATACGGACGATTATAAGAACAACTAAATAATATATGCTGTAATAAGTACAGAAAACGACCTTGTTCGTAATGAGACTTTTATATTTGATAGAATCATGACTTGAACTTACAAAGCAAGTTACAGTGCTGTTGGATCGCGCTTATTTGAGAGAGAGAGTGCTAAATAGATTTATCACTTAAAATTTCATCTGATTTTGCTTCAAAGAATCATTTATATTGTCAGACTTAAGTTTTTCATTCACCAATTATATAATACATATCATTGGCGTTCTCTACTCTCTCTCTTTTTCTGGAATACGAAATACTTATATTTATTCTTTCGTTGGTGAATAAATCTTTTAATAATTTCATTTGCCACTGAGAAAATTAATTCAGAACGTATCAAAACTTTTAATGTTGTCTGTATGTTGTACGATAATTTAGCTATTTTTAAATTCGTGTTATCCACGCGCAACAGTTATTAATGACATTAATATTTATGCAACATATTTGCGTTCCGACTCTAAGTAGCTCTTCTTTTTTTATCAAGAATAAAACTTATCGCACAGACAAAGGATCGAAATCGATGTTAAGTATATGAGATGCGAATACCGTAAAATGTACACGTGAAATCTATCCATCTCATAATATCTTACACGGTATTTTCCATACATATTTACTGAAAAATTTTTAGTAAATTTAGATATTTTGGTATTTAAAATTAATAATAATATAGGACAAGAAATCAAGCTGGATATTCGTGCTAATAAATTATATTAATCAAAAATGATTATACATGCGGTAATTTACAACCAAACGATCGTTTCGGCTTGACATCAAGCTCTCCTCAGTGGTCTTTTATAAATTATTAAAAGCGTGTGTCATATTCGTCGGTTACATAAAATGATAGTTAAGGTCGTCGATGTTCCTTAATTAGATTTATTGTATTAGTCCAATGAAATTGTTTCCATTACAACTGTCGAGAACGGTGAGGATTCTTTGTCGTGTATCACTTTAATCCATGAATTTTCATTACATTCTTAAACCTTGCCATACTTGGAAATAATGGTAGGATGGAGATTAAGTCAAAAATGTACCAAGATCCGAAGGAAACGATAATGATCTTTACTCGGTGGTGGTTATGCGATAATTTAATAATTTAATAGTAAAAGACCACTGAAGAGTACTTGATGCCAAGCCGAAACGATCGTTTAGTTATAATAAATTACCGTATGTAATTATTTTTGATTAATATAATTTATTAGCACGAATATCCAGCTTGGCTCCTTAATTGTCCTATACTATTATTAATTTTAAATTTTAATTATCGGAGCTTGAATCACTTTTTGTTTTTTAATTTAATATTTTTTAGTGTATCAATGTTCGATATTAAACTTGGATTTCTCTTAAAAGATCATCACACTGCTCACACATCTAATTCGCAACAATTACTCAATGTACTAGAGAAGATTTGGTAGTGTCTTCGAAATATTTTTCTAAATATTGTAGATACAGGTAGGAAAGTATTATAATTTCGTGTACAAGTTATTTGTAATCATGCAAATACTATCTTTCAATTTTTTAATATATACCTTCGCTGGCATATGGCGGCCTGTTGAATGGTTATCGAATGGTGCCAAGCTACTGTATAACATATTTACAAGTGTTGTATTATTCTTGGAATACTTTTTGGTGTTAAGTCAATTTATGGATATCCTGCTTGTGATCGATAATATCGATGATTTTACAACAAATTCCTTAATATTTGCGAGTATCGTTACTGTCACATGCAAAGCCACTCTCGTTGTGATACGCCGGGATGCTATCAGTAATTTGATACAAGATTTGTTGACGGCACCTTGTAAACCTCAAAATGGGGATGAGAAGATGATACAAACGAAATTTGATGAGTTTATAAGGTCGATATATATAATATACGAACGGATTTTATTTGTTATAAAAATGGAAGATGAAAGTTTACAGAGTAGAATCCCAATTTTCTACATTTTCTACATTTGCAGATCATGGTCTATAAAATATTTTCTTTTGGCAATGGCTTCTCTTATGGGTGGAACAATAAGATCAGTGCAAAATGTTATACAGGGTCAATTACCCTATAGAGCATGGGTACCATATGATTATAACATACCTCTAGTGTTCTGGATTATATCCATTCACCAGATCATAGCTGTAATATTCGCCACTATCATAAATGTTGGCACGGAAACTCTAGTTTTCGGATTATTTTTACAAACGTGCGCCCAGCTTGAAATTTTTGAAGATCGTCTACACAAACTGGTAACTAATAAAACAACTAAGTATACAGAGCATTCACTTGTATCATCAAATGAAGATAAAATAATGATATCGAAATATATACGTCATCATCTCAGCATTTACAAGTTAGTCACAGAAAGATATATGTATAATATTACTTTTAATCTTTAATACAAACGTATTCTAGCTTTTATGATTCTATTATTTATATTCTTGTTAAATATATGAATTTATCTGTTGTATCTACAAATTCGCAATTAACTATTAAACCATAATAATCAACAACTTACAATAATAAAAATTATTGATAGAATAATATCCATGATTATAGATATTATAAAAAAATTGTTTATCACGAAATTATAAAATAACGCATTTATTTGAAGATATCAAATAACTGCTAAAAATGATTTAAAAAATAACATTTCCAAACTGAGTTTATTTCTGTAAAAAACTAAGTTTTTAGAAAAATCTAATTTTACTTAGAATTAAATAAAAAGTAAAAATATTCGAGTTTCCTTGATATTTACTCTTAATAATTTACGAATTGAAAAATCATATGTAATACGATACCTGCATTATTTGAAATACAGAATTAACATAACGTCATTTCAGATACGCCAAAACGGTAAACGTTATATTCAACCAGGTGCTCTTCGTACAATTCTTCAGTAGCGTCTTGATATTATGCACAACTGTACTTTACATGTTGACGCATATTTCGAACGAATCTTCAACGCTGGTGGCGTATACAATTTGTATGTTTGTACAAATTTATATTTATTGCTGGTCCGGAAACCAAGTCATGCTCAAGGTAATCAATAACACTATTTATATTCCGAAATTTATTTCTCAAAAATACTTTACAACAAATAAAACAACTGTAATATACAATGTTCAAAAAAATTATGACATAGAAAAGTTTTGGCAAAAATTGATCAACTTTGATTAACGGTAACTCCGCGAAAAATTATCGTATGATGATGAACTTTTTTCTAAATTAAAGCTTGAAATCTCTACTTTAAAGTACTATGGGTTGATTTTTAATTTAATGCACTCCTGCTATAATTTTTTTGAGCAGTGTATTAATTATAATTATATTCAATACATCGTACACAAAATATCAATTTTATTTTGTCCATATTCGATGAGATGATCAATCGCTCTCAGACTTATCATTCTATCGTCGTATAAAAATTATAACAAC
>NW_012042109.1:0-1199 GCF_000956235.1 Wasmannia auropunctata
TATGTTTCCATGGTACTGTTTATGCTCTGCAGATCTAGATTTTCTGGTTGTCTCATGCCGTGCGTTTGATTTATGTATTGATTGAATTATGTAATGCGTTACTAAATATATATTCAGCAGTTAAAACGTTTACACTGTGTAAAATCCTATCATTAATAATTATTAATGTCGTAATATTGAGATAATAAACGACTCATTAATTATGTCCAAATAACACTTTTTTTAACAAATAAATATTGAAATTAATTGACTAAGATTATTTCATAGATCTGTATTATAAACTTTTATTTTTATCGCATATATTATATGTACATTTAGGAAAAGAGTAATTTCGAGAAGATTTCCAAGGGGGTTAGCATTCCTTATAATGCTACTTACGATTACGGCAGCGTAATACATTATGAACTGCACGTTTGCCAACGACACTAAAGTAAAAACAATTATTCCAAAAGTAAGTAACCATTATTTTTACAATGTAAATGTCAATCATAAACGGTTATTCCTTTGTTAAAGTAGTTTATTTGGACGGAGGTACGAGGAGATACGAGCTATCGATTCATCGTTCTGAAATAGAAACACAAAAAAGCAATTATTATACAGATTTGCAAGTTGTGCGTACTACATCATATTATACATTATCTATGTATATGTGATATAATTTTTGGGATTTTTGGGATATAATTTTTAACATGTTTCAGAAACCAACAAATGCAACAATTGGTCAGAGGAAAGGTCTTAGCACCTCAGACATTAAAAAAATTAAGACAATGTACAACTACTAATTTATGAGTGTAATTGTCATTTATGTCCATTATGTCGAAAAATCGGTAGAAATGAGAAAAATGGCTTTGATAATGGCTTCCTTTTAATTAAAGGATGTTTTAAATTAAATATACTTAATAAAAATTTATACGTTAAGACGAAGTGAAAAATATTTGGCACTGATGTGTAAAAAACACACAGTGACTTCTACGTCTTCTTTTCCATGATTTAGTGATGTATAAATTAGCATCATTAAATATTAATCTTGATTTTATATTATAATATTATAAATGTACTTGTGTTTCTCGTGTACAAATGTACATATTGTAATAAACATTTAATAATGCAGCCTATATTTTTATAAAAAGTTTTTATTTCTTATCATTTTTGTTGTTAATTATACACTGTTCGTTGCAATAATTTTTTTCATTACTTCA
>NW_012042110.1:0-736 GCF_000956235.1 Wasmannia auropunctata
GCTGGTTAAAATTTTTGTGTTAAGCAATCATCATATTTATGTATAAATTTAATATATATCTGTCATATTAATTAAACTTAATAAATATAAAATGTAAAATTTTTAAAATGATTTAAAAAATATGTTAAAGCAACACAATTTGCACATGTGTTAAAATTTACAAAATAAAAATGTTGATTTTACTCTACGACAGGAGTAGGCATGATCGCGCGTTATTCTCCGTGCGATTTCGATACGGACTCGACGCGTCTCAACGTGTTACAATATGTAATACAATATTAATTATTTTTAATAGTTTATAGTTCTTAATAATTTAGGTGGAGCAATTCTACTAGGCATGAATGAATCATTTCGTGCTAATTATTATTATTATTATAGAATTTACACAATTCATAAAAAAGATGCTCAAAAACTTTATATTGCTAATGATAATAACATATTACGATACATTTAAAAGTTTTAATTATCTTGCAAATCAACTTGATTATGCTAATAATAATACAATTATTTTTTATGGAATTAAAAATAAAAATTTTTCATTTGATTTAACTTACTTTAAACCTTCTGAAAATTATAATGTAGATATATAATGCATGATTTTTTGGAAAGTATTTGTCAAAGAAATTTACATTTATTCTTTTATTTCTGCGATAAATCTAAAATTATTAATTTGAGCAACTTAAATGATAAAATACAGGCTTTTGATTATGGTTTAGAGATCACATAATAGAGCTAA
>NW_012042111.1:0-457 GCF_000956235.1 Wasmannia auropunctata
GGAATAAATAATTAATAAAAAGAAACGTTAACAAAATATTTAAAAACATTGTTTGCTGATTGGATCCTAGAAAGATAAGACTTGGGGCTATAATCCCCTTAGCTCCTCCCTCTTAAACTGACACAGGCTCTAGCTGTAATTAGCTTATGATAAATATATGACTGTATTTCTTTCGGGTGCACATGCGCTGTAAATTTCGTTCTATTTTTTTCCACATATAATAAGCCATTATACACTTCTCAACAAAATTAAAGCATCACTTACTCTACCTTCCAAAAATAGGCAAAGTTCAAGAGATAACTTTGTCAAATGATCGTATCGAGATGTTCAAAAAAGCATTTGGGAAGCGTTGTACAATTTTTTTTTATCGAGTTATTCAACATAATTGAAGCAAAAAAGACCATTTTTGCTTTAATGTTGAATAACTCGATGAAAAAAATGGTCCTTTTTGCTTCAA
>NW_012042112.1:0-3244 GCF_000956235.1 Wasmannia auropunctata
TTTATGTTATATTAGTATTATGTTGTGATGTCAGTTTTTTACTGTTAATATTTATAAAATTATTGTAAATTGAATCGATTTATCACTGTAATAAGTAGCGCAATCATAAGTTATAATCTAAAATATAATGATTATTGTAGGAAATGTAAAAGGCTTCGTGGCTATTTCGTGGTATATAAGTGTAGTGGTATATTAGTAGATAGAGTATAGCAAAATACAAGTGATTAGCTCTTGTATTCTTTGTTTAGTTTATTGTCTCGTATATCCTATCTGTTTGGGATATACGGCATTTTTAGCGCGTGGGATTTATGCCGTAGCACAGACGCTCTATTATTTATTTATAAATAATTTATAAATATAAAGTAATAATAATACGTGATAATACGCCCTTTACAATACATTAATCATAACATTCATGTGTGTATATATACTTATGTATGTACTTATTCTGTTTCATAATCTGTAATAATTATTCTATTTCATAATCTGTAATAATACGTTCTTTATTTATTTATTAATGAGTAAATGCAAATTACGTTGTCAATTCACGTGTTATCCACTATTTTTATTTAGATTATTTATATATTTTTTTAGTCATTTATCCCACTCATGAGTAGCCGTATAACTCGCCCCCTATTTTATAAGGTAAAAATGCAAGGGTTTAAAGAAATTTTTTTTTAAATATAAAAACTAAATAATTTGGATTTCTAATATTTTTATTATAATAGTAAATAGTATAAAGTTTTTACTGGCATAGCTCATTTAATTTAAACTTTATAGATAATATCAGATAAATTAAGTTTTTAATAGCTGGTGCAGCGTATATACCGGGTTTACCCTAGACTAAGTTTTTATCAATTTCCACTGAGAGTTCGAAGAGTAGGGTCAGAGTCGGGTTGGTTTGCCTACTTTCACCAATCAGAGTTGCCTCGACTTTTATTGTTTCCACCGAATCTCATATGCACCCTATCTTAAAAATGTGGACAAGATGGATAAGTGGATAAGGTTCAACTTCAAGTTTGGTATTTCCATCGTAAGAATATTTATTCAACTCTAATCTGATTCGAATCTCGGTGAAAACTTAATCATCTTATCATTTGTTACAATATGGATCAAATGCGAGAAAAAATTCGGAAATTGTTCACATTATAGGCTGAAAATGAAAAGATAGTACAGATCATCCACAAATTTTTAAACAGACAAAAATAATATAAACTAATATAATTTGTAAAATAATTTTGTTATATCATTGCTATGTTAATGTATTCCTTAGAAAAAATATAACTTTTATTATATCAAAATATTCATATTATTATAAAAAAGTTTGCGCGCTTTTTCATCCTCTAATAGAAATCATTTTTATAAGTAATTCCTGTGTTCAAAAGTTTATTTTAAATCAGAGTTTCCCAAATTTTTGTGAATCGCGACTCTTTCATTTTTACACGACACTTTTTAGAAGAGAAAACAATCTCTTTAATTTTAGTTGGTATGGAAAAGCGGGGAAGAGGGAAAGTAGGAATTAACTATACTTATTATACATATACATTATACTTTATTTTACTGTTCTTCCTTTTTAATTTTTTATTAAACATATTTTTATTAATCTATTAAATTTATTTTTCAGATATATGAAATATATGTAAAGTATGCGCTTGTTTCCAACTTTTATTAATAACAGGCTTAATGTCGACATTGATAGCAGTCATTTTCAGACACAAGACGTTTGATAATTGTAACTTATTTCTTAATTTAATTTTAATTCTTATCATTGCTGAAGAGCCAATTTCACACATTTACATATACGAAGTCGTAACAGGGAAGGTAAGTTTGAAAATTAAGCAAAGTAATAAAATGTAAATTAATATTCAAAAATTTTTTGCGACCGACCAAATATCGGTTTGCGACTTACTAATGGGACACGACTCACACTTTGGGAAACCCTGTTTTAAATTATTTAATTTAATATCATATTTGTAAGATCTATTTCTTTTAGTTTGCAAAATAAAAAAGACAACTTATGCCGATGCCTTGTATAATTACATTGTATTATTATATGATTATACAAGGTGACCCACTTTAATTTAACACTCCCAAATATTTTTTATTTATTTTAGAAAAAAAATGTTTCAAACAAAACTTAATTGTACGGTTTCGAAGGGGACATATTTTAATCAAGTTACTTTTTTTATGTGAAGGCGCTAAAAAGATATAAACGTCACTTCCATTTTTTTAAATGGAATTATATAATTTTTTTTACATAATATGATTTCTCTAATTATTCAGCATATAAAAGTATTGGCAAACTTATCGATAAAAAAATTGATAAAAATCAATACTTTACAACATATTTCATATTTTACCATGCCATATTTTGACATAAAATATGAAATATCTCGAAAATTATTATAATTATTATAATTATTATGCAGAAGGATCGGAGGGGGGTAATGGTCTAGGAGAGAAAACTGAGGAAATGGAAATGGATAGGGAAAGATTGTGACGGAAGCGGAGGTCCCGGTGTGAGAGTGTGTGTGTGGGTGTAGGTAATTGGCGAGCGAGATAATTGGCGAGCGAGATAATTGTAATTGTGAGATAGGATTAAGTTATATTTATAGGATTAAGTTGTAAGTTAAGGTAGAGATAAGGTGTATGTATGTAAAGATATGTAACCCTGAGGGGAGCAAATAAATTGATCTATCTATTATAATTATTATAATTTAATAATTATAATAATTATAATAGATAGAGTGTAGATAGATCAATTTATTTGCTCCCCTCAGGGTTACATATCTTTACATACATACACCTTATCTCTACCTTAACCTACATTATATTATAATTATATTATATTATATTATAATTATTATAATTATTAATTTTTTGATAATTGTACCTTTTATACACAGACTAATGAGATGAATATGCTCACATATATTTCCTTGCTCTTATACATATGTCTGTTTGAATATACAGGAAGAATAATTTAAAAATTGAAAAATTTGGATAATTTTTTTGCATTAGTGTTTTATAAAAAATAACATTTGAAAAATAAGATAAATTCCTATATATAATCAATTAGGGTAAAAAAACCATACAGTTGTTTTTCAAAAAAATATACAGTTTAACTTTTTTTTTAAACTGTGTTTTCTTTATTTAATCGATTCACTTTATTATTCTCTGCATAAAAGTATTATAGTAGATATAATTATCAAGATATCAAGAAATCAATAGTTTACGAAATATT
>NW_012042113.1:0-481 GCF_000956235.1 Wasmannia auropunctata
TAAGTGACTGGAGTTCAGACGTGTGCTCTTCCGATCTTTGTATTTTGTGTTTCAAATCAAAAGATTAAAAGTATTTTATATTTTGTAATTCAAATACTAAGATTCCTAGTATTTTGTATTTTGTATTTTAAATACTTTAATGGTGTATTTTGCCCAGCTCTGCATATTACTATATACTTTTACTATATACATATTATATACTTTTAACTAAATAATATATTTTAGATGATTTGAAACAACATACTAAATAAAATTATAATAATAAAAATTAAAAATAAAATTCTCGTATCTTTGTAATCGCTGGATATCGCTCGTTCTACTTTTATGTGAAGATTAATAGTTATAATATCTTTGATTTGACAAACGGACAACGCGGTGCGAAGTGGTGCAAATTTTTGGTGACCTGTCAAAGACAACTAAATATACAGAAAATTTGCACCACTTCGCACCGTGTTGCCCGTTTGTCAAATCAAAGATATTA
>NW_012042114.1:0-376 GCF_000956235.1 Wasmannia auropunctata
GTTACAAATTAACTAATATAAATTAATTAATAAATTAAATTAATATAAATAAATTAATAATATATATTTCGACACGCGGGGAGATTCTTGCGCTGTGCTCACTACGTCGTTAACTATTAGGCGGCACTAACAATTCAAACGGATCGAAACCGCCGTAAGACATGGGATGACGGTGGAGAAAGGGAGGAAATAAAGAAAAATAATTGTATTGTGACACGAAGTTTCATCCATAATAAATAAATGAAAATATTATACAGTCAAGCCGACGTTTTCGACAGTTCGTGCCTTTATTCTGCAGGGAGAAAGAGAGAGCGAGAGAGAACGCAATTTAGGAATCCGATAATCTAATATATGATAATGTGCCACGATGTAATCG
>NW_012042115.1:0-557 GCF_000956235.1 Wasmannia auropunctata
TATCACGTTTTGGTTTTGTTGCTTGTTCCTTAAGCCAATTTTTTTTCATTTGTTGAGTATCCATTGTTTCATCAAATGGTAACGAAGGCTCATATGCTACGCAACCGTACTCATCGGTTTCAGAACTTTGGAACTTCTTTTCTTTTTCAGCTTCTACTGTTGAAGCAATAGAATTGACCGATTCTTGCGTTTTCGTTGCTGTCAATTTGACACGTCGATTATAATGTATTTTAGTGTTTCACGATCTTTTTCATGATCGAATTAATATTTTATTGTTCCTTATAAGAGGGACTAAAGTACTTGTATTAATCTAATGAAAAGACGGTCCTAATTCGATCGTCGGCAATGCATGGACATTCGGGAGACAGTTACAAATTAACTAATATAAATTAATTAATAAATTAAATTAATATAAATAAATTAATAATATATATTTCGACACGCGGGGAGATTCTTGCGCTGTGCTCACTACGTCGTTAACTATTAGGCGGCACTAACAATTCAAACGGATCGAAATCGCCGTAAGACATGGGACGACGGTGGAGAAAGGGAGGAAA
>NW_012042116.1:0-368 GCF_000956235.1 Wasmannia auropunctata
TTTTGGAAATNTACCAAGATTATATTGTTTTACAGAAAAATTATTTTAATAGTTCACATATCAGATAATGTAATAATAATAATAATAGATACTCACATATGAAAAGTAACTCCACAATTTTTTGCTTTGGAAAAACCACACAAAATACAGCTAACCATTTTTTAATTATATATATAGAAATATATTTATATAATATAATAGCCTCAATATAATTATAACAACCTCACGAGAGTCACGTAACCTCTTAACATGTGAAATAAAGTCTTCCATAGTTCCATGCTCGATCAAAAGCCAATCAAAAGCTTCTACTATAGCGCCGTTTGCGGCTAAATAGTGCGTTAGACGGTTGACTGGTGATGTCATTTCCA
>NW_012042117.1:0-431 GCF_000956235.1 Wasmannia auropunctata
AGTAATTTTTTTCGGTTTTCACTTGCTGCCTTTATTTACAAAATTTACCTATATATTATATCTTGTGTGGGGTCTTTTGGAAATCTACAAGAATATATTGTTTTACAGAAAAATTATTTTAATAGTTCACATATCAGATAATGTAATAATAATAATAATAGATACTCACATATGAAAAGTAACTCCACAATTTTTTGCTTTGGAAAAACCACACAAAATACAGCTAACCATTTTTTAATTATATATATAGAAATATATTTATATAATATAATAGCCTCAATATAATTATAACAACCTCACGAGAGTCACGTAACCTCTTAATATGTGAAATAAAGTCTTCCATAGTTCCATGCTCGATCAAAAGCCAATCAAAAGCTTCTACTATAGCGCCGTTTGCGGCTAAATAGTGCGTTAGACGGTTGACTGGTGAA
>NW_012042118.1:0-1003 GCF_000956235.1 Wasmannia auropunctata
TCGATTTACGAATCTGCGTTTGAATAAGTCTGTTATTATTTACGGTTAGTATTTTTAAATGATTATGTCCGTTAAGGATTCGTTAAATAATTTATTATCGACTATGAATACTGGCCTTCGTCAATTCGGAAGAAAAATCGTGACCCACATACGGGCCGAGGATAGAAATGCGTAAAAAGAGAAAAAGGAAACGGATATAAAGCTGAAAAGGATACGTTCTGATTGACTCTGATATTTCCCAAACGAGACGTCATATAAATTGAAAACCGTTCGTTTCGTAAATCGGAGATTGTTCCACTTTCCAGAGATTGAATCAATACGGCGGTGCGTATTAATTTAATTGAATTTCTCATTGTATACATATACATATAATGTATATATATATATATATATATATATATATATTTGCAAATATATTAAATGCAGGTTCATATATTTTAATTATTTATTATTGATTAATCTAAGTGATTTTTATTTCCTAACAAGATATTAATTTGACTTCGATTAATATATCTTGGAACCGTAAAATGTTTGCTCTTGCGAATAATATTGCCGCATTCACAAATGCAGGAACATTACATCACTATCCTCACTTTCTTTTCATCCGTAGAATACGAATAAAGTAGAATAGCGAGCGACGCCGGAAACGTTCCAGATTCTCTCGTATGTAAAACTGCGCCGCGAGAAATCAGCCATGCATCATTGTTCGCGAACGTGCGCATCTAACAACTGTTCGCATGATTGAAGTATTTCAGAGATTTACTGCTTTTACATTCCCGTTACAAGCTAGATAATATCGTAATTGTCGTCGCAATTAATTTACACACACAATCGGCTTATTAATTTATTCATTTTCCACGAAAGATTACTAATAATTAATTGGTTATGTACTTCTTATGTTAAGCTATTCGAGGATGCTTAATTTGTTTCAATTTATGTTACGCTATACCGTGTTGGTATTTTCACATTGAATTTCGTTTTTAACAAACGGCTTACGGGCAGA
>NW_012042119.1:0-336 GCF_000956235.1 Wasmannia auropunctata
ATCTATGACGTATCACATGTGTATTAATGCGTCACCATGCATTTGGTAGCGTAGTCAAGTAGCTCCCCGAACAACTACAGCGCTAGATAGCGCAAATAGCGTGCTCCCCGAACGCACCCATAGCATACAAACGTTTCGTCTGACCGCGACTAACGTTACGGCAACCGTTGATGTTCTCGTCAATATCGAGGTTCGCGCGTCCGGGAAGCTCCCTGGAATGAACGGTGTACGAGCTCTTCGTTATAAGTTTTATTCTACTTTGCGGAATGCAAAGTCGCGGCACGCCGGAAGTAATGGCCGATCACACGCCTCGTGGTGTCGCGATATTCTCGAAAT
>NW_012042120.1:0-307 GCF_000956235.1 Wasmannia auropunctata
TATATATATATATATATATATACAGGGTGTCTCATAATAGGTGTATGACCGTTCATGGGTAGGTAGAACGGACTAAACTGAATCGAAAAGTCCTCTACCATTTTGCAAAATTCGCAATCGTAAACGAGACATTAATTTTTGAAGATTGACGAATAAACGCGTATTCATTCGGCCCACCGCTGAATGCAAATGCGTGGCAAGATAAGTAGATTAAACTGAACAAAAAAGTCCTCTACTATTTTGTAAAATTCGCATTTATTGACGAGATATTAAGTTTATTCGCCAATCTTCAAAAATTAATATCTTG
>NW_012042121.1:0-414 GCF_000956235.1 Wasmannia auropunctata
TTGGTGCGTGTCCGTACTAAATCCCCTATTCGAGTCTGCTGGATTTTTATTCTCGAAAAATTACGTATTCAAAAGTATGTACATTTCCGTACTTTCTAATGCGTAATTTTTCGAGAATAAAGCTTCAACAGAACTTGAAAAGTGAAGTTTCGTTTGCGCTTTTGTCGTTTTCCCCTTGCATTCGACTTACGTTCTAATCTTTATTTTCATCAAAGAATGTATGTCAATCATGTGACAAATTTGTCATAGTACGCTTCGTGCAATCGTAATACTTAGATACAGTATACATTGCTTTACAATTAATTCCAAGTCAAATATGATATCCTTGCGACCATAGTACTACACAATATAAATTTTTCATAATTTAATAACACGAATTAATTAAAATATATAGTGCACAAAAGTTGATGAACG
>NW_012042122.1:0-504 GCF_000956235.1 Wasmannia auropunctata
TGCCTTGCCAGCCCGCTCAGAGATGTGTATAAGAGACAGGTTTTATTTAAGTGTTTTTTTTACAATGTTATTTGGACTTATTAGAAAAAAAGAGCTTCTTTTCGATTTTATATAGATTTTGTCCTTTTTATTTTATTATAGTTAATTTTATTAAATATATATTATATATATCCATATAACATTAACATATGATTATAAATAATTGTATTGCGTAAAACTTAATAAATAACTATAAGTGTTTACCTGTAAATAATATAATACAATTGTCCCCCTCTACTGTTACAACCGTCCCTGGGGCTGGAGACAGTTGTAACAGTATTCCTCATTGTGTTAAAACAGTAATAACTTTTTTCCTAGTTACATTACGATTAAGATTGAACACAAAAAAATTTTGTACTTACATAAATTCTACATCTAAAGATATGGGTTTTTTAAATGTAAATATTATAATTTAACTGTTATAAGACTTTAAATTCAAAATGTTACTTTTATCCCCGGTCTCCC
>NW_012042123.1:0-419 GCF_000956235.1 Wasmannia auropunctata
TACGATCAAATGCGAATTTAATGCAACGGTCGGACAAGGACGGCGATAACCGGTCGCTCAGTTACGATAATGGTAAAGGGGGTGATTCGAAGGAAAATGGTCAAGGTTCGGGGGAGCGAGAATAGGCTGAAAGAAGCGACAGTAATTAGTAACAATAAGAAAATAACAAGTGTATTGAGCGAACGAGTATTACATTCAAAGATTACAAACGAGAATACGATAATCGACGGAAATACTTGAGACGCGCAACAATGCAGCGTACTCGGCGTAACAGACTCGCAATTCGCGCTTTCACGATCGTACGACAAGATCGTGTCTCGGAAACGGAAATTTAAGAGCGGTTTCTCTTTCGGCGGTACGACTCGCAGATTACCGGCCCATCCGCGTGACATGCAAAATCATGAAGCATGCAGTGCGGG
>NW_012042124.1:0-313 GCF_000956235.1 Wasmannia auropunctata
GTACCTGCCGCGGCACGGGCGTAATCAGGTGGCCTGACGTGTGGGCGCCTCGCGCCCTCGCGAGGGCGCCCTATTTCCGGGATGTGGCGGCGTGGACTCCGGATGGGCTTGCCTTTGCCCTGGTATGGCGAGGCGAGTTGGCCATCTCGCCCCGGCAGCTCGCGGCGATGACCCCGGGCCCTGGGGAAATCGCCGGCCGTATCGCCCTTCGCGGGCCTCCGTTCCAACGCCCGCCTCCCCGATAGCGCTCCTGACGGATCTCGTGTCCTTGCGCGGTCACGCGCTCCGCGTGTGCGCGCTCTGCCACCTGTTA
>NW_012042125.1:0-411 GCF_000956235.1 Wasmannia auropunctata
GGACTTCGTTGCCTCGTTAGTTTTCTAACTTTGCAGAAGAGAGACTTGATTTCGCCTTTAACTGAGTGACGCTCTAGTTCGGCACATATGTCGTTAATATATGCGTTTTTGTCACTTCGGCATCGTCTCTGTACTTCACGGTTCAATCGTGAGTATTGCTCATGCTCGTTCTCTGAGCTTAGTCCCTTCCTTTTTAGTTCCCGTCTCTTGAGGATGACATCATCCGTCCCCGGCGTGATGAAGTTCTTCCTGCTTACTCGAGGAAGCATGTTCTGTTTGGCTGTTTGCGTCATTGCTTCCTTGAGTGCTTCTCATAAGGAGTTGCTATCCTTGTCACCGCGTTGTGACACTTTTTCTAGCTCGTGTTCTATGTCTCGTCTGAAGCCATCCACGTCCACTCTCGTCAGATTT
>NW_012042126.1:0-487 GCF_000956235.1 Wasmannia auropunctata
TAGCAATTATATCGGTTCCCCTTGGCTCAGAGATTTTTATTAGTTCCGCGGGGATTCCGTCTACTCCTGGCGCCTTGCCGTTCTTCAAGGCGTTGATTGCCTGCTCAATTTCTGCCCTAAGGATGATCGGTTTTTGTTCGACCTGATTCCACTGTGAGAGCGTTCTTCTGAGTCGTACAGATTTTCACAGTACAGTCTCTACCGCTCCAGGATCTCCTCCACCTCGCTGATTGCTCGTCCGCTGTCATCTTCAATGACCCAGGTCCTGGGACTTCGTTGCCTCGTTAGTTTTCTAACTTTGCAGAAGAGAGACTTGATTTCGCCTTTAACTGAGTGACGCTCTAGTTCGGCACATATGTCGTTAATATATGCGTTTTTGTCACTTCGGCATCGTCTCTGTACTTCACGGTTCAATCGTGAGTATTGCTCATGCTCGTTCTCTGAGCTTAGTCCCTTCCTTTTTAGTTCCCGTCTCTTGAGGATGACA
>NW_012042127.1:0-412 GCF_000956235.1 Wasmannia auropunctata
TGGAGTTCAGACGTGTGCTCTTCCGATCTTACATATAGTTAAAATATATTTCATTCGTAAATATAAAATTTACATGTATTAAAGTACAAAATATAATATTTTGACTAACTTTTTTGTTCTCTTTGATATGCGCGCGTTAGACAAGCGTACGTACGTATCACTTTCCATAGCTTATTAATTGAGTTATTTCTGAGATCATACACGCGCGAAAGAAAACGGAATGCTACTTTACGAGATATTATTGTGTTGATCTCATTGTCAGTTGTACAAATGATCGTAGTACAATCATGAAAACGGAAAACGAAGAATATCATGCAGTGCTGTTATGTAAAATTAATTGATAATTAATAAAACTTACTGATTAT
The DNA here is from genome assembly GCF_000956235.1 of Wasmannia auropunctata. Taxonomy (NCBI): domain Eukaryota; kingdom Metazoa; phylum Arthropoda; class Insecta; order Hymenoptera; family Formicidae; genus Wasmannia; species Wasmannia auropunctata. The sequence goes on from NW_012042127.1 coordinate 366, forward strand.
AAAATGTGCGTAAGCGTATACACACAGTATTTAAACACAAAATCGTA
>NW_012042128.1:0-543 GCF_000956235.1 Wasmannia auropunctata
AATGGCAAAACGAACGCTCTCGCGACTTACAATTACACGATACAAACACGCGGTGACTCGGCAGGGCGAGGGCGAACGCAAAGGCGACAATCGTAACGACTCGAAATCTAACGCGATCGAGCGGGCGGTGCACTCTCTACTTCGCGGAACAGGTAATACTCGCAATTCTATCGCACACGGCACTCGCGGCCGCTACGCCGAAGAAATCTCTACTCTTGCACGGCCTTCTCGTTTCGCGAAACTTGGCGACTTTACAAAATTAGCGACGTTCGTCTCACCGAATGCTCTCCCTTTTCCCACTCCTCTCGCTTCTCGACACACAACTTCGGTCCACTCGACACGGCTTGGCAATGGATTCTGCGTCCCTTACAGTACACGTGACGGTGACGATCACGGCACAAGTGCCGGTCCTTCGTAGCGCCGGGAGCACGTTGGTAGCGGGGCCATCTGCCGGTTTCCGCTATCTCTTCCCGTCACGTGAGTCTCTCTTTCGCGACCCCCTGCGCCGCAGGAGGGTAGCGTCAGTCGCGGGCCCCGTGATAA
>NW_012042129.1:0-373 GCF_000956235.1 Wasmannia auropunctata
TTATCATTTTATGATGATGAATTATATTTATCATTATGACAACAAAATATGTAATGCCAAATCACAGTAGCTTACTACTTAGATATAGTTAATATATTAATTATTTTGCATAATTTTTAGTATAAACATGAACCGAAAGTCGAGAAAGTGTATAACAATATGCGATAAGCAAAAGATAATTGAGGAGATTGCTTCCGGTTCAAAAATTAATGATGTGGCAGAAAAATATGGTATCTCGCGAAGTTGTCAAAATAAAAACAAAAGATCATATTGTTTCCTTTAGCAAATCCTTGCATAACGCACATTTAAAAAAATTCGAAAGTTGAGATGTCCAATGCAATTTGATGCAGTTCTTTATTCATGGTTTTGCCAA
>NW_012042130.1:0-399 GCF_000956235.1 Wasmannia auropunctata
TATATTAAAAAATAATTTTACAAAGGAAAGAAACATATATGGACATATATGGACATATTTTGCATAAAATTATTTATAATTATATGTGGAACTTTTTTCCCGGGCATCTCATTTCTGTGCTGTATTTCCATTTCGTTCAATTGTTTTAAGATGATTTTATCGCTCAACGCCAACTCGATAGTGTGACGTTGTTACATAAACGTCACACAATCGCATATGTACAGTCTATATGCGAAATGTTTTTATTGAATTACGTTTGTTTTATTGAATTATTCGTCCATATGAAGGGACTAACTTAACAGAGATTTTCTCGATAAAACCACCTTAATTAAGTGGTCTTCTTTTAATTTACTTATATTTTCTTCATGTTTTAATTTAGCTTGCCGCTATATCTTGTTC
>NW_012042131.1:0-561 GCF_000956235.1 Wasmannia auropunctata
TTTTATAAGTGTCTGAAAAACTTTGAATTTCGCTGAAATTAGAGATTTCAGTGATGTCTCTGAAAATTATACTTTCATGGTTTCTCACTTTTCAGAGACTGTCAGCGATTTCTCTGAAAATCATTTATAAGTGTCTGAAAAACTTTGAATTTCACTGAAATTAAAGATTTCAGTGATGTCTCCGAAAATTAAACTTTCATGGTTTCTCACTTTTCAGAAACTTTTAGCGATTTCTCTGAAAATTATTTCCAAGTGTCGGAAAGTCTTTGAATTTCGCTGAAATTCTGAAATTTAGAGATGTCTCTAAAAATTATATTTTCATGGTTTCTCACTTTTCAGAGACTTAGCGATTTCTCTGAAAAATTNTTTCCGAAGTGTCGGTAAAGTTTTTTTTGCTGAAAATTCAGAATTCAAAGATATCCAATCAGCAGCAATTATGTATTTTTAAATGGTTTTTTAACGTTTTTTTTATTAATCATTGATTTCTTGAACTCATTTTAGAAAAAATATTTATTTAACATTTACTTAATATAGATCGGAAGAGCACACGTCTGAACTCCA
>NW_012042132.1:0-380 GCF_000956235.1 Wasmannia auropunctata
GTTTCTGAAAATTATACTTTCATAGTTTCTCACTTTTCAGAGACTGTCAGCGATTTCTCTGAAAATCATTTATAAGTGTCTGAAAAACTTTGAATTTCGCTGAAATTAGAGATTTCAGTGATGTCTCTGAAAATTATACTTTCATGGTTTCTCACTTTTCAGAGACTGTCAGCGATTTCTCTGAAAATTATTTATAAGTGTCTGAAAAACTTTGAATTTCGCTGAAATTAGAGATTTCAGTGATGTCTCCGAAAATTAAACTTTCATAGTTTCTCACTTTTCAGAGACTTTTAGCGATTTCTCTGAAAATTATTTCCAAGTGTCGGAAAGTCTTTGAATTTCGCTGAAATTCTGAAATTTAGAGATGTCTCTAAAAATTA
>NW_012042133.1:0-414 GCF_000956235.1 Wasmannia auropunctata
CCACTCCCAAGTGAAACAATGAGAGTTTCCCGCCAATATGAAACTAGGACCAGCGGGGTGAGGCACGTATGCGATAACGAGTGGGGATAGCAAGACAGACAGTAGCGACATCTTGTGGCATACTACCTCATTGGAAGTAGCGACATCTTGTGGCATGCTACCTCCCGTCTTACCTCCCTACCTTCACCCGCACACGTCGCACCCCCGATGGCCCTCGTTCATTGATCGAGAACCCCCCCTGTCTATCTACTAGCTTCGTTGGGGCCAACTCAGAACTGAAGCGTTTGGAAGAATTCTTCACAGAGAATGGAAACAACTTGCAAGAGCGTCTAGTCTCTGAGCAAATCAATTGGAGCTTCATTCCCGCATACTCTCCTCATTTCAGAGGTATTTGGGAATCGGGCATAAAATCCA
>NW_012042134.1:0-483 GCF_000956235.1 Wasmannia auropunctata
TGTCTACAAAATTATGTAGTTATACAATTCATGAATCATCAGCAGTATCGAGCGCGTCCGTCTAAACGTTAGACAACATTGCATCATTATTGACCTTTGATCGTCTAGCGAGACTCATTATTGAGTCTTTAACGCATACAGAACGAGTTCTCTCCGGAGATAGACGGATTCTAATCCGGGAGCTCCGAGGGGAGCGAGCGGGGAAATTTTTGTGTACGTACATGAGTACGTCCACTCCCAAGTGAAACAATGAGAGTTTCCCGCCAATATGAAACTAGGACCAGCGGGGTGAGGCACGTATGCGGTAACGAGTGGGGATAGCAAGACAGACAGTAGCGACATCTTGTGGCATACTACCTCATTGGAAGTAGCGACATCTTGCGGCATGCTACCTCCCGTCTTACCTCCCTACCTTCACCCGCACACGTCGCACCCCCGATGGCCCCAGTTCATTGATCGAGAACCCCCCCTGTCTATCTACTG
>NW_012042135.1:0-389 GCF_000956235.1 Wasmannia auropunctata
TAATGACTCATCATTTCGCCTTGAAACTGCATCCCATATTTGTGTACGTACATGAGTACGTCCCCTCCCTACGGAAATACTCGCGCAAATAGATCACGAATAAAATATGCAAAACGTTGCACATCTCAACTCATTGTCAGACAGTATGTCAACAAAATTATGTAGTTATACAATTCATGAATCATCAGCAGTATCGAGCGCGTCCGTCTAAACGTTAGACAACATTGCATCATCATTGACCTTTGATCGTCTAGCGAGACTCATTATTGAGTCTTTAACGATACAGAACGAGTTCTCTCCGGAGATAGGCGGATTCTAATTCGGGAGCTCCGAGGGGAGCGAGCGGGGAAATTTTTGTGTACGTACATGAGTACGTCCACTCCCTAGTG
>NW_012042136.1:0-303 GCF_000956235.1 Wasmannia auropunctata
TCTGTACAAGCATATAGAAAGTAATGAAAACAATAGTTGAAAATAATTTGCAGAAATAAAGATAAAATAGTTTTAAAAATAAATGACCGAAAAAATTTTTTAAAATAAACATTACTAATTATTATTGTTCTCTTTTATTCATTTTAGGTATTCAAAAAATGGAATTGGAAAGAAAATGGTACTCATATACCAAGTGTGCGAGTGTTTACGTATCTTATAGGCAAGGAAGCGACTAAGATAGATGAAGTCCGGTGGATGGAGAGTTCGTGTTTGAACTGAGTCGACAAGGCACACAGGGGGATA
>NW_012042137.1:0-366 GCF_000956235.1 Wasmannia auropunctata
CTCGCGCTCGCCGCCGCCGCCGCCGCGTTCGCAGCCGCCGCTCGCGCTCGCCGCGTTCGCCGCCGCCGCCGTTGCGCACGGGCCCCACCTCACCCGTTATCGCTCGCGTACCCACTCGCACGTTCGCGAAGAGAAAAAAAAAGAAAAAGAAAAATTTTAGGATTAAAATAATATAAAATATGTTTATTTTAAAATTTAGTGAATGTAAAAAAATATTAGTTAGTAAATTTATCCAATCCTGAGGCAAATCCGCCTGCCCGTTGCCATCTGCAACAGACAAAGAAGACATTTAAAATGTGTAAAAAAAGTGATAGAATGAAGAAAGACTGTTACGTCTCGAAAAGGATTGCTTATCAAATTTTTATT
>NW_012042138.1:0-758 GCF_000956235.1 Wasmannia auropunctata
TTTTTTTTAAAGCAATTTTGTAACAATATCACGCATTTTGTAGTGTTATAACATACTTCGGATTAATGCCTGTTCGGGGAGGATATTTTACTCAAGGAGAATTACTCCGTCGCATATTATCCCATTCTCGTGCTTTTTTTTGCTTATGACAGAAATTGTGTAACGGAAAGATATAGATAAAGAAGGCAATGTAGATGGATCTGGCTTTTTATCTTTCTACTAAAACAGTTATAATTATAGTGTAATATATAAAAATTAATATAAAAAATAATTCTTTGTGATAATAATACCTTATCTGTAATATGAATTCGTCTAATAGATGGTTTATATCTGTTATGAATTCGATAAAAAAAATCATAAGAATAAGATATGCAACAGGGAAATTCTCCTTGAGTGAATTATGAATGATATACTTTGGATTAATACCTGTTCACAGAGGATCTTTTATACTCGAAAAGAATTGCCTCGTTACATGTTATCCTATTTTCGTGATTTTTTAACTAATTGTAAGCTCATGACAGAGATTATGTAACCTCTATCACATAAAAAAATATAAGTAAAAGACACAATGTAGATGGATCTGATCTTTCATCTTTCTACTAAAATAAATCAATTATAACTATTATGTTATATATAAATGTCTACTAAAATAAATGATTAGTTTTAACAATATAAATAAATATGTAGTTAATTGTAGCAATAATATAATATAAATATAATGCAATAAGAAATGTCTTTTAACATATTTTATCTGTATC
>NW_012042139.1:0-424 GCF_000956235.1 Wasmannia auropunctata
TTTTTTAAACGTTTATTTAACATTTTTAAAATATTTATTAAATGTTAATTTTACATTTGAAATAACGATTTGAGTATACATTTTTTAAACGTTTATTTAATATTTTTTAAATATTTATTTAACGTGAATTTTACTTTTGAAATAATGATTTTAGTATACATTTTTTTAATCGTTTATTTAATATTTTTCAAACATTTATTTGTCATTAATCTTACATTTGAGAAAATAATTTGAGTAAACATTTGTATAATGTTTATTTAATATTTTTTAAATATTTATTTAACGTTAATTTTACATTTGAAATAATGATTTGAGTAAACATTTATACAATGTGTGCGTTAATGTTAGACGCGGGGCGGGCAAGGCCCAGAGAAGAATAAGTGAATCGAATGAACTAAACTCCACTGGGGTAGGCAAAGGAAAT
>NW_012042140.1:0-351 GCF_000956235.1 Wasmannia auropunctata
TTATGCAAATCATGAATCATCAGCAGTATCGAGCGCGTCCGTCTAAACGTTAGACAACATTGCATCATCATTGACCTTTGATCGTCTGGCGAGACTCATTATTGAGTCTTTAACGCATTCAGAACGAGTTCTCTCCGGAGATAGGCGGATTCTAATCCGGGAGCTCCGAGGGGATCGAGCGGGGAAATTTTTGTATACGTACATGAGTACGTCCACTCCCTAGTGAAACAATGACAGTTTCCCGCCAATATGAAACTATGACCAGCGGGGTGAGGCACGTATGCGGTAATAACGAGTGGGGATAGCATGACAGAAAGTAACGACATCTTGTGGCATACTACCTCATTGGAA
>NW_012042141.1:0-376 GCF_000956235.1 Wasmannia auropunctata
TTGTTCGGATTACTGCGTGCTTGCGTGCCGAATGTCGGCAGTACTTAGACTTATCGCGACGCCACGTGGTGTGTGATCCGTCGTACGCCGTGCGAGGCGTACTCGCGTACAGCGACGAGATATTTTCGCGGATTTAAAGTAGCGTGAGAACGAAGCTCGTACACCCGTCATCTCCGGGAGCGTTCCCGGACGTGTGAATCGCGACCTCGGCGATACCGCCGACGGCTGCCGTGGCGTTAGTCGCGGCCGAACGAATCGCCTGTAAATTCCAGCACACACAAATATATTTGTTACTCATTGTTATTGTTACAGAAATTCTGAGTGTTTTATCTCGCCCTTGCTCTTCCACATTCCTCCGCACCCTACGAACCCGCCC
>NW_012042142.1:0-582 GCF_000956235.1 Wasmannia auropunctata
TTAAACAAGAAATGATGGACGAGAAGAACGCTCAGAATTATCAAGATTATCATACTCAGAAGATAATAGATAAGAAGAATATTTTGAATAATTGGAAAACAGAGCGAGAGAATATTGACGAAATTAATTACGAAAAGGAAGCTGTTATTCTAACGGAATGTAACGAAATGGCAACGTCAGTTGACTTAGAAACGTACTTAGATACTGAGATAGATATTGTTAAAATGAAATATGTAGATCTAATGCAACCCTTGATAGAACCAATTGATAACAGTCCTGACATTGTTACAAATAAAATTACAGAGAGATGTCAAATTATTAAACAAGAAATTATGGACGAGGAAAACGCTCCGAATTATCAAGATGATACACTGGAGATGACAGATGAGAAAATTATTCAGAAAGATTGGAAAACAGATCAAAAAGACATTAACGAAATTAATTACGAAAAGGAAGCTGTTACTCTAACGGAATGTAACAAAACGGCAGCGTCAGTTGACTTAGCGACGGATACTGAGGTAAATATTATTGAAATGAAATATGAAGATCTATTAAGAGTAACTGTATTATATAAATTGTTTA
>NW_012042143.1:0-558 GCF_000956235.1 Wasmannia auropunctata
ATTAATATAAGGATTAGGATTGTGAGTTGGTTTAGTCGATTAATTATTAATTATATATGGTAAAAAGAAATGCATGTTTATTAGTCGTAGCGTAAGGTTAAGCAGGTTACATGTTAATAAGTTGTTAATTCTAAGTTTGGTATAAGTATATAATGTAATAATGTTTTTCGCAGATCGCTATGATTACATAATAATTTTTTTGTATATATATGTATGTCGCATATATATATGTGTATATCGCACTTCGTGTATAACGCTAGTGTGTTTATAATCATCGAGTAAATGCATGGTTATATGTTGAAGCAGGTCAGTAATCAAATGCGTGACAACGAGTGATATATATATAATAGTACGTGATATTAGATTACACCGCGCGGTACTGCCGTTTCGCACAGCACTTTATACGTCAGGCGCTCGATTCGTCCGCGGTGCTCAATCACTGCTAATCGGCACTGATAACAGTCGATCGCACGCTGGGTTTTCATTAACAATTTGTAACATCGTCCGCAATGCATTTGAGTATGCTCGAATGTACGTGAAATGATATGTAAATGTCGC
>NW_012042144.1:0-676 GCF_000956235.1 Wasmannia auropunctata
GTAAGCTTTTGTATATCCGGGTTGTCCGAACAGACTTTAATGAGGGTTGAGTGTAAGGCTTAAGGCGGCCATTTGCAATGGTACACCATGTTGTCAAGAGACAGATAATTTGAATTGCCTTTAGTGTTACTTGATTCTAACGTTAATTTAAACATGAATAAAAGCGTAGAATGGTGAAGTAAACATTTGAAAAATTATTTCGCGTGTTGGGTGCGAGAACGTGACATCTCCCTTCATGGGGAAGTTCGGTCCCCGAACTAAAAATTATTTTAATTCATTTTTGAGATCGTATGTGGCTGTTTCTTATTCTATTCCCTTTACTATATATATATACTTTTCTTTGTTAATATTATTTATAGGTATTAATATAATTCGCATGATGTTAACTTATCTAGGCCTCTCTTATGATCTCACGGTGTTTTCTTATTTCTATATAATGGATTAATATAAGGATTAGGATTGTGAGTTGGTTTAGTCGATTAATTATTAATTATATATGGTAAAAAGAAATGCATGTTTATTAGTCGTAGCGTAAGGTTAAGCAGGTTACATGTTAATAAGTTGTTAATTCTAAGTTTGGTATAAGTATATAATGTAATAATGTTTTTCGCAGATCGCTATGATTACATAATAATTTTTTTGTATATATATGTATGTCGCATATATATATGTGTAT
>NW_012042145.1:0-370 GCF_000956235.1 Wasmannia auropunctata
TCGATGGTAATTTCATTGATGGTAATTTATCGATATTAATTTATATAGCTACGGTCGATAAATTTACTCGCGAATTTTAATAAGTGAATAACCGTTGGTATTCGTATCTTTAGGTTAGCAAATAATAGTTTGAATTTAATTTCAAATAATAATTAAGAATTTATTCCACGGTATTACTTGTGAATACGTATATATATATATATGTGAGTATATAGAATATATGTAGGATAAATATATAAAAGAATAATAATAAAAGATTACGTATTTTTGTGGTTTTGTCGGATCGAATCGAATCGGTTGGATAATAGAATAAAATTTTTAGACGGGACGTCACACCCCCCCCCTTAGATAGAACAAATTCCGGAGAAAT
>NW_012042146.1:0-504 GCF_000956235.1 Wasmannia auropunctata
TCGGGACTTTGACCATGATTATTGTTATATTTTATACTATTTATTGGCGAATAGTGACTTTCCAAAAATCGTGATATTTCGGAAACTAAGCATCGGAGAGAGCTCGGAATTATACAGGGACGTATAATCGGTAGCAAAAGTTAAGATTTTGAATAGTGAAAATTTCGTTTAAAATTTAAATGAATAAATAATAAGTTGAATAATAAAATTTTGGGTCGGTTAAACACGTTATAGGCCCGCAACTGATTTAGGCCAGTCTGGGACTTGTTATTAATTTATTTGGTTATTCGGATACTTAAAATAATATGATGTTCTTGTAGCATCGGTTATGCGCGTTGTCACTATTAGTAATAGAACTATTATAATGATATTCTACGCCTGCCTCGGCTTATTTCGCAAGTTACAGCGTGGAATCGAATTTATCATGAGATTAAACTTATCAAATGATAACTGGATTTATCGAATGGTAATCGAGTGGTAATTAGATTCATCAAATGGTAATTG
>NW_012042147.1:0-496 GCF_000956235.1 Wasmannia auropunctata
CACGCATGCTCTCGCTCGCACTCGTACGGAAGATAGGGTCTATGCTTAACTAAGCGAAGCATAGCCTTTCTCGCTCTTTCTCATACAGGGTTACATAGGCGTTCTCTTTCGCACTCGCTGAGAATATAGGACCAGGTATAATTATGTGGTCCTGTTAAATTAAATAACTAGCAAACGGTGTACAATAGAAATTCGGGACTTTGACCATGATTATTGTTATATTTTATACTATTTATTGGCGAATAGTGACTTTCCAAAAATCGTGATATTTCGGAAACTAAGCATCGGAGAGAGCTCGGAATTATACAGGGACGTATAATCGGTAGCAAAAGTTAAGATTTTGAATAGTGAAAATTTCGTTTAAAATTTAAATGAATAAATAATAAGTTGAATAATAAAATTTTGGGTCGGTTAAACACGTTATAGGCCCGCAACTGATTTAGGCCAGTCTGGGACTTGTTATTAATTTATTTGGTTATTCGGATACTTAAAATAA
>NW_012042148.1:0-511 GCF_000956235.1 Wasmannia auropunctata
TGAGCGAAATAATATTGAGCGAAATAATATTACGTGTGAAGCGAATGTATTACTTTTATCCTTGTTATCCCATGCAGTCTCTTTTTAACACGCATGCTCTCGCTCGCACTCGTACGGAAGATAGGGTCTATGCTTAACTAAGCGGAGCATAGCCTTTCTCGCTCTTTCTTACACAGGGTTATATAGGCGTTCTCTTTCGCACTCGCTGAGAATATAGGACCAGGTATAATTATGTGGTCCTGTTAAATTAAATAACTAGCAAACGGTGTACAATAGAAATTCGGGACTTTGACCATGATTATTGTTATATTTTATACTATTTATTGGCGAATAGTGACTTTCCAAAAATCGTGATATTTCGGAAACTAAGCATCGGAGAGAGCTCGGAATTATACAGGGACGTATAATCGGTAGCAAAAGTTAAGATTTTGAATAGTGAAAATTTCGTTTAAAATTTAAATGAATAAATAATAAGTTGAATAATAAAATTTTGGGTCGGTTAAACACGTTA
>NW_012042149.1:0-404 GCF_000956235.1 Wasmannia auropunctata
TAATATATACTGCCGGTATGAAAATCTACAGTTCGCGTTACGTATACTATAGATTTCATACCAACATCTCGACGCCAAATATTTCGCTTTTCGCAGTTGGTACCACTTTCCCAACATCGACAGCCAAACGACGAAGAGGGCAGATTTTTAGAGAGAGACACTTGCCAACTGCACACACCATATTATATTTCCACCATGACTAGCACGCGACCGTCCATCGCGTGCGGTTGTCTAGCGCGAGACACGCGGCGAGCGGGGAATTGTTTACAGCGAAAATGGCTGTGCGTCGAGCGGCTCATGGACGATCGCGCGCTAGTATTGGCGGTGGGCCGGACTCGCCGAACGGATACTCGCTCATTCGGCGATATTCAAAAATTAATATCTCGTTAAATATTGCGAATTTT
>NW_012042150.1:0-336 GCF_000956235.1 Wasmannia auropunctata
TAGCGGACGCTTTCCGGTTACGATACACTTCATACCGCGCTAACCGCTTTGTTAATCCGCGAGTTATTCCTGAAATATATTGAATAACCGATCAACCTCGTCAACCGAGTTTTTCCGGATTTACTGCCATCCCTTCCTCTCCGCCCTACCTACGCTTACATACGCATCTACTACATTTTAACTTTTCACGAGACTGTACGAGCCCCACTACCGTCTATTGCACATGCGCAGTATAGCTCGGAAAAGGATAAATATACCACTTTGAATGGTCTCCCTCGGATCTCTTCTTAACAAAAGCGGCATGGGCCGTGCGCGTTCCAGTATTATTATATTTCA
>NW_012042151.1:0-494 GCF_000956235.1 Wasmannia auropunctata
CAATATTATCGATAGTTTTAGTAAAAAATAATACTTTTAATAAATTGAATTCTTGGACTAAATATTTTAAAATATAAATAGTATAAAACGTGTTTTTTAAATATAATACATTTAATGCTCATATAACAAACTCTTGTTATCATAATTCATGTTATTACCACAAACTCATAGACTACCTATATGTCCTGCACATTTGGGGTGCGTTCCGATATTCACTGCAAGTACTGGCGCCTATGACGTCATTTAGTAAAGCTTTAAGAACGTTTCGTTATTACTGAGACTGATTTTTCCGTACATAGCGATAGAATAACGGAACGATATCCACAGTACTGTTGTTTATATCTACCGGCAATTTTAAAATATGTCCTGTGTATTAGCAAGAATTGAAATTATTGATAATATAAAAATAGTCTTGATATCTAAGCTTGCTAGATGTTTATATAGAATTATTGGAATCAAACAGCAATTGTCAGACAATAAACGAAATATGCCAA
>NW_012042152.1:0-386 GCF_000956235.1 Wasmannia auropunctata
AAGACGGGACGTCACAGTTCCGCGCTTCGCACGTCGAGATTCGACGTTTGAATGGTGGAAACGCCGCGAACGCAAGGATACGACGTTTCCGAGCTTCAAACGGCGAGAATCGACGTTTGAGCGGTGGGAACGTCGCGGGCGCTCGGATCCGGCGGTTCCGCGCTTCGCACGTCGAGATTGGACGTTTGAATGGTGGAAACGCCGCGAACGCAAGGATACGACGTTTCCGAGCTTCAAACGGCGAGAATTGACGTTTGAGCGGTGGGAACGTCGCGGGCGCTCGGATCCGGCGGTTTCGCGCTTCGCACGTCGAGATTCGACGTTTGAATGGTGGAAACGCCGCGAACGCAAGGATACGACGTTTCCGAGCTTCAAACGGCGAGAAT
>NW_012042153.1:0-470 GCF_000956235.1 Wasmannia auropunctata
ATTATTGTTCGTTATCAGTTTGACTGGTGATATTATCGTAGGTTTTCGAAATGAATTTTAGAGGCTTTGAATCGGTTTGCGGCCTGCGTGCAAGTGAATTTAGAGTTAATTTAACAAGATTTGAATATTTTATATTAGCAAGATTATAATATTTTAAAAAGAAAGGTGAATGTAACGTCGGGTCACTATTTCTAATAATCATTAATCGTTATAGATTTTATACGAATTTGCAAGAAAACTTAATATTTCGTAAAAAGAGATAGGGAAAAAAAGACGGGACGTCACAGTTCCGCGCTTCGCACGTCGAGATTCGACGTTTGAATGGTGGAAACGCCGCGAACGCAAGGATACGACGTTTCCGAGCTTCAAACGGCGAGAATCGACGTTTGAGCGGTGGGAACGTCGCGGGTGCTCGGATCCGGCGGTTCCGCGCTTCGCACGTCGAGATTGGACGTTTGAATGGTGGAAAC
>NW_012042154.1:0-472 GCF_000956235.1 Wasmannia auropunctata
TGCTCTTCCGATCTTTATCAATTTGAGTATTTATTTTGGTACATTCAAATTTTCCCAAAGTGGAAATTATTGTATTAGTTAAAATTTGGAGTTCAAAGGGTACATTTCCTGTATTATAAAGGGCATTTTTTGGTAGTCTAGCCTGAACACCATCGAGGTATAAAATCTATCCGTGGAATATTGAAATTAATATAATAAAATTTAAAAAAAAAACATATCAAATTGTATCGGGTGATTTATAGGTAACAAAAAGCAGGTCTCGTGAAATCTGGAAGCTATTATAAAACTGTATTATATTTTATACAAATTTTAGATAACTTACAGAATTACTGAATATATATTTTTCAACAATATCAATATTATCGTTCCATGCAGTAATTTGTATACGCTTGCCATTACCATTATTTAGAACAAATTTGAAAAATTTATATTGATTATTATTTCCAATTAATCGTGGGGCTTCAATGCCATC
>NW_012042155.1:0-337 GCF_000956235.1 Wasmannia auropunctata
GGGAGTCCCGACTCGCGGGATTCCAAAACTCTTATGAGTTTCGTTGCGCCTTAAGAGTCGGGCTCTTCTCCGGTCATCCGATCACTCGCGACATTTAGACTAATCGAGTACGGTTGGCCGGACAAGAATGAGGCGGTGTAAGCCAATGCCGAATTCTGAGCTCGTCTTCCACGACTTGAGGACGTCTAGGCAGTGGCGTTTGTGAAGGTGCTGGAAGGTCATAGGTTGGGTGCGGATGTTCCGACTCTCTTGGTGTCCTTGATTCCCTCTCGGGGTTTCTTTGGGCCTGGGGTCAGGGTCGAACTTCTCTCCGGTTACCGATGGATCTCCAATTTGA
>NW_012042156.1:0-395 GCF_000956235.1 Wasmannia auropunctata
CATTGTTCTAGCAAATACATACTACAATCTTACATAATAGAATTAATCATTTGATTGCTATCAAGTAATAAACAATCCGTTACAACCGTACGTTTTTTCAGTACATATAAAAATAATACAACGATTAGCAGTTACCACATAGGCTGTAATACACTCAGTGATCCTCCGGCAGTAGTTTCTATACGGTAGTAATACTCGCAGGGATACCTGCAGGTTTGTAATAACTGCTGTGTGATCTGCCGACAATAATTATTACACGAGTAGTAATACCTCCAGTAATAACCACAAGTGTGTAATATTTGTCATGTGATCCATCAGCAGTAACTACTACACGGGCAATAATACCTCCAGTAATAACTACACACTTGGCAGTCGGTCTTTTTCGTAAGGGATAT
>NW_012042157.1:0-454 GCF_000956235.1 Wasmannia auropunctata
CATCTCCAGTATCTTCAACGTATACTTTAAATGGCACATAACTCATTTTCGATTAAAATGTCTTTTAATACTCTTAAAACTGAAACGCCTTTCAATATTTAGCTGCGTGTATCTCGTCCGTTTGCCGACCGTTATCCGCACAGATGGTTATCCGTTTGCTACGCAAATGACGTAAACGCTCACGCTGACCCATCTCTTGAGCATGGTCGCCGTGAGCACGCGACGTCACAAATTCGTGACGTCACTTCGCTTACAGAAAACGCTCAGGGAGCGAATCGGACCAATTGTAAATACGATAATAGCGCTGTGAGCGTGAATCGGACCATAGCCTATGATTGATACGGGATCCGATATAAATATTATAAAAAGGGAATCTCTTGATAAGAACGTACCCATTGATACGAAAGTCATCTTTGCATTGAGCGGAATAACAAAAGGTCGAACTCGTACGATA
>NW_012042158.1:0-594 GCF_000956235.1 Wasmannia auropunctata
TTATTTTCGTCTGTTAAATCCGCTGAAGATGAAGGCCCAGCCTCTGATGCTACTGCTTTTGGATTTACCCATCCTGATTTTCCGAATAATTCAGACATTCTCTAAACATAAAATAATTTTATCAGTTAGATAAACTTATTTGTGTGTAGAAAATAACTTAAAATAAATATTGTGAATAAAATATACCTCAAAATATTGCCATGATTTTCGATCATTTCCAGATACATTATTATGATCTATGATTTTCCTGTACATCTTTTTCATACCATTCATTTTAGACTGACATTGTGAGCCTGACACAATAATATTCGGATCAACTTTATTCATATCGTTTGCAATGCTTTCCCAGATTTTACAATGTCGTTTTGTTCCTGATGAAAACTCGTTCATTCGTTCCTCATATTTTTCCAAGAGTAAGAATATAGTTTTTGATGTCCATATAAATAAAGATTTGTCATTGTCTATAAGATAGAAATTGTTTGATTAGAACAACAACGAGATAAAACAGAAATAGAAAATAAATATGTAGCTCACGTGTATGCAAACTAAATCGAAAAAGTTTAAACGTCCAGAAATAAGTAAAAAATAAAGAAT
>NW_012042159.1:0-1114 GCF_000956235.1 Wasmannia auropunctata
TATATGTAAATTATTAAATTCAGTCAACCCTCAGGCATTTTATTTTTATGTACACCTGTCCTAGTATAATAATACTTTATACTAAAGCACAAAAGTACATAAGTACTTAAATTAGATTATTAAATGCCTGAACAACATCACAATTATGGTCGTAGCATTTATTAAAAAGCGCAGAATAACTAATAATCACAGTAAATAATAAAATCACAGTAACTCAGTACAATGTTAAATAGGTTAAGTAGGGACAGATACATAAATTTATACGGAATCATAATAAATGAGAATAACTAAAAACTAAAAATTTGTACTCATTGTTGAAATAAACTTAAAAAAATTGCATATAATTGCAATAATTCATTTCCAATTTTTTGGAAACGCGAAATAATAACTAATGAAATCACAGTGTCAATACAAATTAAATAGAAACAGATACATAAATTTGTATGCAATCATAATAATAAATGAAGAAAATAATAAAAACAAAAAATTAGAAAACATATTAAAGTTAACTTAAAAAATTAGTACTAATTAACATAATTGCACTATATTCATTTCCTATTTTTGTAAACGCAAAATAACTAAATCACAGTATCAGTACAATGGTATTAAATAGGAACAGATGCATAAATTTGTATGCAATCAAAATAAATGAACAAAGTAATAAAAACAAAAAATTAGAACATATTAAAGTTAACTTAAAAAATTGCAAGAATCAAAGAACATCTTTTATGTAAATTAATCGAATAACTTTTTGCCTGTAATGGCTTCGCAGAACTTTTTCATTATGTCCATTTTCTCTTTATGCTGTTTTTCTTTTTGCTCTTTTAATTCTTGTAGAACAAGTATCTGTCTTGCCTCTTTCTTCTTCTCTCTTTCTTGTCTATCTTCTTTTATTTCCTTCACAAATTTCTCTAACAATTTGTCAGATTTTAGTTTTTTAGTGACAAGTTCCTTTATATTTTTATTTTCGTCTGTTAAATCCGCTGAAGATGAAGGCCCAGCCTCTGATGCTACTGCTTTTGGATTTACCCATCCTGATTTTCCGAATAATTCAGACATTCTCTAAACATAAAATAATTTTATCAGTTAGATAAACTTATTTGTGTGTAGAAAA
>NW_012042160.1:0-605 GCF_000956235.1 Wasmannia auropunctata
TAAAAAAAAGCAAATTAAAGGTAAAGATTCACTCTTTCGAAAGCTGTAAACTGCATTTGCATGCGAATTTTTATTCGCGCCGTGGAACTTGTCAAAGTTCGTAAAAAATTTTGAGATTCGTCGGGTCTCCCTTTCTATCCGTGTAATTCCATGAAACATCAGTAGGATCGTTTTCTCAAGTACCGATTTGGAAAGTAGAGATTTCAAGCTGTAAAATGCTTTTTTGAACATCTCGATACGATCATTTTTGACGAAGTTACATTCTCTTGAATTTTGCCTATTTTTGGAGGGTAGAGTAAGTGATGCTTTAATTTTGTTGAGAAGTGTATAAGTAAATATATGTAAATTATTAAATTCAGTCAACCCTCAGGCATTTTATTTTTATGTACACCTGTCCTAGTATAATAATACTTTATACTAAAGCACAAAAGTACATAAGTACTTAAATTAGATTATTAAATGCCTGAACAACATCACAATTATGTCGTAGCATTTATTAAAAAGCGCAGAATAACTAATAATCACAGTAAATAATAAAATCACAGTAAACGTCAGTACGAATGTTAAATAGGTTAAGTAGGGACTAGATACATAAATTTATACGG
>NW_012042161.1:0-346 GCF_000956235.1 Wasmannia auropunctata
AATATTTTGAATTTGCAAGTGTACTACCTTAAGAGAATTTTTTAGATTAATGTCACATTTTCAGAGTTTTGCAGGTATTTTAATTAGATTTTTATATTTTTTCAAGAATTTTCGAAGTCTTTAAGAAGATTTTTTAGACTTACATTGTTAAATCTATAGTATCAAATTTAACTCAATTTGAATTGTTTTAAATTGTTTTACTCCAGTCTTAGTTAAGACGTTGATTATACAGGGTGATTCAGAACAACCGTTTATCCTTAAAATACTGTGTTCTTGACATAATTCTAAGACTATTTTTCCTTTACCAAAATTTTATCTGAAGTTTAGTTTTTAAGTTATAAAGAAA
>NW_012042162.1:0-376 GCF_000956235.1 Wasmannia auropunctata
AACGCGACAGTTTTATCAACTTTGTATAGGCGACACGTATAAAAAATGCAATTTTTAATTGCTTAATATCTCAGTATTGAGATGGTCAATCTTATTCTAATTGCACAAGCGTGTCAACGACTTCTAGTACAACATATAGTTTCAATTTCAAGAAATTCTCAATATTTTGAATTTGCAAGTGTACTACCTTAAGAGAATTTTTTAGATTAATGTCACATTTTCAGAGTTTTGCAGGTATTTTAATTAGATTTTTATATTTTTCAAGAATTTTCGAAGTCTTTAAGAAGATTTTTAGACTTACATTGTTAAATCTATAGTATCAAATTTAACTCAATTTGAATTGTTTTAAATTGTTTTACTCCAGTCTTAGTTAAGA
>NW_012042163.1:0-869 GCF_000956235.1 Wasmannia auropunctata
ATTAACTTTAAGTATTTAAAATGTCATCTGTTAATTAGAATGCATTACTCTTATCAGTTACATTTTATACGTTTTATTTAGCAACGGTGTGTTCATTGCATTTTGCGGAAGATTCGTTCGCGGTGCCCAAAAGAAAATCCAAGGTTGCAGAAGAAAGGAGACACCGACGTCTTACACCGACAGCTGTACCAACTTTATTTTTAACAGAAAGGAGGTATGTTAATTGTTTGTAATTGTTTACTATTGGAGATATTGAGGGTACTAAAAAAAAAAACGTTTATCAAGAGACACGATAGTATCTCACGCCAAGTATGTTGAACTTACGCATTTTTTTATAAAACGTGCAGGGGTAAAATAAGTGATATAATTAATGTAAAATAAGAAATATAAAATAAATTCCAGAAACTTATATAAAATAAAATATCGCAGGGGCCAGTAAAAAACTGATACGACTTATTTTTAATTCTAAACAATAAAAAAATAAAAAAAATTTATTTTACAAATATTTTTAAAATATTAAATAAGAAATACATTATAAGATATTATTTCGAGTAATAAATCCTGAATAATTTTATTTTTTTAATTTAAAATATATATTTTAAATTCGACCGATCCTTGACAACGTGCTATTATTATGTATAAATTTTTCAGCATGATAATATCAATAGTAAGTAATAGATAAGACAAACGCATTGAACATATTTCAGGGCAGATACGGTGGATAATGCAGATATGGATTTCAAAATTATTTGTCGAGAATTTCCACTTGTCTGCAATCCAAGTACAAACAAAGACGTAGTCGATGTAAGTACAGAGCCGAGTAAGTAATTTTTTTCAAACTAAATTAAGTTAAAGTTAATGATTTACAA
>NW_012042164.1:0-1551 GCF_000956235.1 Wasmannia auropunctata
ATTACTGTAAACACTATTACGATACATCAGAGACATTCTGAGGTTTCCACTCTAATAACTTCGCAAAGTCTTCTTTCGTTAAGCTGATTTGTCCATTTGCCATCAAGTGTATCTACAAAATTATGAAGTTGTAAAGATTCATATTATGTAACGCTGCACAAATAGAAGAAATTAATGATGAAATACAATAACGTACGTTTTGTTTCTTCAAATTATCTACGAGTAGTGTTTGTTTCTTAAATGCTTGCACTAACTCCGATCGCTGTTTTTCCAAATTTTTTATGGCTAACTTCTTATCTTCTTGCAGTTTTCTAATTTGATTTCTTAATTCCTACAAAGCGGATAAGAAATGTGTCACGGATTTTCATTTCTACAGATTTAGATATACTTTTTTATTATACCTTCTCTTCTATTTGGCTACATTTTAATGCATTTCGAAGTTTCTCGTTGCTTTCTAGAGATCTATTTAATCTTATATCAAGATTGGTTGACTGTTGATTTAATGTTCGTATCTCTTTTCTAAAACCTTCTAAATCCTAAAAGAGCTGAGTATCTTTAATAAACTGTATTGTAATAAAAATAATAACAAAAAGAATGTAAAAATACCTTCTTCAAGACAGTATTTTCATTACTCAAAACTTGGTAGTCTGACAATGTATCTGAATTTACACGGTCCAATTTTGTAATTGTATCGTTTAACGTTTCTATTTGGTTGCGTAATTTAATTTGCACGTCGTCAAGTTTCTTCTTTTCCACTTCTAACTCTTTGTAATACTCGCACTATGTGCAGACAAAATTATTTTATAAATTTTCTTACAAATCTAAGAATTTTTTCTCGAGAAGCAGTTATGTCTTATTTGATTTTTTCAAGTGCTCTTTTATTTATAATTGGTACAAATATCATGCAATAAAACATAAAATAGCGGTTCGTTAAAGCAGTAAAAGAGACATTACCTTGTTATTATACTCAAGTTGCATTTCTTGTAACTTTTCATACAGCATATCTATTTTCCCTTTGAGCAAAGAAACAACAGCTTTATTTCCCACGTTACTATCCTTTTTTAGAATATCAGTGTCATTAGTACATTCTACTGATGGAACTTCAGAAACTTTAATTAACGATGTTTTTAGCTGTTTATTTATCTTTGGCGCTACATCTTCTGAGTGTATAGCTTTCACATCTTCCGTCACAAAATTTGAAAGCAATTGATTCGCATCGCTAAATAAATTTTTACCGGCATGGGCATGTATGATTGAATCAACAGTCTTCATTACGTCACGTGTTTTTAATTGAAGATCACGATTCAATCTGTGAAATTCCTTTTCCTTCGCTAATAAGTCATCAGACATGTTTCTAAAATGACATTTATATTGTTGAACAAATTATATGATTATAATTAATATAATAATTTTCAATAAATTAATAAAATAATTTTCAATAAAAAAAATTATTTTTATTTATTTTTAAGTCTGTAATTAATGTGATCATCCAACCTTCCTTTTCCTAGCGAAATTTTTTTTAGAAAGTGTGTGTGTGTGTGTGTGTGTGTG
>NW_012042165.1:0-750 GCF_000956235.1 Wasmannia auropunctata
AAAAATGGGATTAATTTCATCTTTTATACAGTATATAAGTTACAGTCATTTAATAAATTAATGTTTTACAAAATATCCCTGAGAAAGATGCTCTCCTCAAGGGAGCTGTTTAAATGATCAGACAGAAGCAAAAAGTTCCGGGAATGTAAATTTACTGGGAATTACTATAAACGCTATTACTGTAAACACTATTACGATACATCAGAGACATTCTGAGGTTTCCACTCTAATAACTTCGCAAAGTCTTCTTTCGTTAAGCTGATTTGTCCATTTGCCATCAAGTGTATCTACAAAATTATGAAGTTGTAAAGATTCATATTATGTAACGCTGCACAAATAGAAGAAATTAATGATGAAATACAATAACGTACGTTTTGTTTCTTCAAATTATCTACGAGTAGTGTTTGTTTCTTAAATGCTTGCACTAACTCCGATCGCTGTTTTTCCAAATTTTTTATGGCTAACTTCTTATCTTCTTGCAGTTTTCTAATTTGATTTCTTAATTCCTACAAAGCGGATAAGAAATGTGTCACGGATTTTCATTTCTACAGATTTAGATATACTTTTTTATTATACCTTCTCTTCTATTTGGCTACATTTTAATGCATTTCGAAGTTTCTCGTTGCTTTCTAGAGATCTATTTAATCTTATATCAAGATTGGTTGACTGTTGATTTAATGTTCGTATCTCTTTTCTAAAACCTTCTAAATCCTAAAAGAGCTGAGTATCTTTAATAAACTGTATTGTAAT
>NW_012042166.1:0-8211 GCF_000956235.1 Wasmannia auropunctata
TACGAGATTAAGATTAAAAATGCCAGAGAATTTTTCTTACTCAAATAGTAGTTTTTTACATAAATGTTAAATTATATATATTTATTAAATGAATAAATATATAGTCTACTGACTGTCTACATAGATGACACTTTTACAATAGTTTACGTTGTTTACACGTAAACGTAGAGCATTATATTTTACGCGTAGATGCACAACCCTGCTAAAAAGCCCTGCCTGGGCAAATTTTCGTGCCAGCCAAAGGGCCCGGAGGTAATTGCAGAGTGTCGATGTTATCGACTTTTGACATAAATTTGCGATTTATTTGAATAATTTATTATTAAAATAATGATTTTTATTATATAAATGCTTTATAAATAAGTGAATAAAAATGGTGTAAAAAGTAAAAACAGATTTCATATAATAAAAGTGATTCTCTCTCGAGCTTCCCACTATACTTGAGGACAATAAAAAGAGATGTCGCTGATGTCAGTCGTACATGTGTACACATACGTGTTTGTTTGCCGCTCGATTAAAATTGATTAAAGTTCGGTGCAAAGGCAGTGTGTGTGAATGCTTAAACAATAATTTGCAAAGAATAAATATATTACATTCATATATGATACAACATCGAGCAGGATTATAGAGAACCTCACGTGATACGAATATGAATTCCACGGAAGCTGAAACTATTGCCGATCTGGTTCAGAATATGATTATTTCTCTATGTGGCGAACAAAGACCAGGTTAGTTTTTCTGAAGCTGCACAGCATCGCCGGGAAATTTACGTTCGGAAAAAGTTATCGTTTTATTATTCGAATTAATCGCAACGCTATCATATTCATTTTTAATGCAGTGCAACTAAATGCTATCAATGCCTCGTATTTCTATACTAAAGCATTGTTTACATTACGACGAGACTTTTCAAAAAAGATATATAATTATTTTTAATATAGTGACAAAAGTTAAAAAAAAAATTGGTGCAGGAATTCCTGATGGACTTTCATGATGAAATTTAATTAATTTGAGTTATTTATGTGCTCTAATAAGTCAAGTTTGTTCAAAAAAATTTGATCATTTGTGTTTAATTTAACAAGGTATGTTGGATGACAGATGTAAAGTGTCTCGAGAATTAACTAGCTTCAGCAAGGTGGCTCACTTTAAATCACTTTAGGCCGCTCTTTAAATCGTATACAAGTTTAAATCTATGTATGAATGGTGATAATCTTTTCAGACCAATTCAGACATACAGAACAGTGCCTCATTACTGCCACAATTCAGTCACTTTAACAGCATTTCTCAGATTTTTCTATGGCATTTAAATATATACATTTGTATATAATATAAACAATAAGTCGTAGCAGCATATAAATTTGCAAATATTACACAATGTATATAATAACATCATAAGACTGTGCGACGCACAAGTTGTAATATATTTTTTATATTTTACAGAGTCAGTTAGAAGATTCATGCGTTTTTCCCTTGGCCTATTGTCGTCTACTCAAGGCATAGAAACATTGAGAGAGGATGAAATGACTGTAGCAACATATATAAAGAGTAAATTATCACCACGCGATGCAGTGCAATTTGATAAGCTGCATAATGATTTAAAAGATGGGGTACGAAATCTAATCTGATTTACATCTTTTTTTAAGTCCTTTGTTTCAATTACATATATGTCTTTATATCTGCTGTACGCAACTAAATGTTCCTATATCAATCTTGTTCTTTCACATAGCCATTGAAGAATCGTATAAGCATTCTAATATTTCTACTGAACATGGGCCAATCGGTGGAACAGATGAAGGACAGGATGTTTTCGTTTCCAGATATGAAATCGGAGTTGAGCCCAATCGCATCCACTAGTGGTAAGATTAACGCAATCTAGAGATGTAAAAAAAAACGTTTTTTTTTTCTAATAGAAAAAAAAACATTAGAAAAGGTGTTTTATTTTATTGAAAAAATACAAATTTGATTTTTTTTTTCAGTTCCGATAGCACGAATAATTAATTGTAAATAGTAATTATTAAATTAATTTTAATGTGATCTACATTTAACTTTTACAAAAGGAGAATCTTTTAATTCTTTTTCTAAACAGCTTTTTCTTAAGTAGAATTTATTATAATTATTTATTAAAGTCCTTGCTTCAAAATATGCTTCAGAATCAATATATTGGCTTTCTCGTTCTGTGTAAAGGTTAAAATGATGATAATTTAAATCTACTATCTATAAAATAAAAAATCATGAAAAATTAACTTATATTAAGCAAAATATAGATAGCTGAAAAAAACAAAATTTTGAGAAAAAAACGAGGCTTATGTTTTTTCTTAAAAAAAAAAAACCACGTATTTTATGGGAAAAAAAATTTGATTTTTTTCCTATTTACATTTCTATTGCTTGCCGGACGGGCTTGCGTCCTACCAATCGACCCTTGAGGCATATAAGACAGGGAGGGGATTCTTATAGATGCATATTAGCAATATCAAAAGATATTGTTTTCGTCAATTTAATTCGTTGCAAGTGGATTTTGGCTTCGTACAAGAACTATGTTTCAATTCAAGACCGACAAGCCGTGCGGCGCGCAGTTTGTAGTTGGACATTGTACAAACAAAATTAATACACACCAACACCCGTGTCGATTTACATAAACATTTACTCCATTATATCTGATTTATTCTTCGAAGCCTATTCCTTTGATTTAAATTTATTTATTTTTTTATGTTCTGAATTGTTACTAAACTTTTATAATATAGTTGCATATATTTTCTCTAACTAATTAACTAGTAAATTAACTAGTTTTTATCTTTAATAAATAAGCTGTTTGATATACTAATTCAACGATCAAAATGTTTCTTTTTAAAAACATTCAATTTCATGGTTTGAATATTTTTAGTGTAAAATATTTTTGCAAAATTAACTCAGTATTTGCAAATATACATATATACAAAAAATATATAGTGTGCATTTTATATGTATATATATATTTTTTTTTCTCAAGTTATAAAATACATTTGAAAAAGTTGGTCCTTATTTTAGGAATGTTCTATAGAGTACATATAATTTTATTTGAAACTTTATCAACAGATAACGCATTCTGTTGAGAAAATACAACAGTATAATTGTAATAATTCACAGGACATTGGTGTATCAAAAGATCTAAATGAACAGTTCAGGAGGCATTTGACAAATTCTGCTGAACCTTTAGATATAGATTTCAGTATACAAGTTTTATCTTCTGGTTCATGGCCATTCCAACAGTCATTCACATTTTCTTTGCCGACCGAGGTAAAGACATACCGAAAATGTTTAATCACAATTCTTTTGAACTCTTTAACTGATTACTTACTCGTAATTTTCATTTGCAGCTAGAAAGATCTGTACATAGGTTCACTACTTTCTATAGTTCGCAGCACAGCGGTAGAAAGTTAAATTGGCTATATAATATGTCTAAGGGAGAGCTACATACAAATTGTTTTAAGAACAGATACACATTGCAAGCATCGACTTTCCAAATGGCAGTTTTGTTAGCGTATAATGGATCTACATCGTGGACAATACAACAATTGCAATATGCAACGCAAATAAAGATGGATTTTTTACTACAGGTAATGTAAATTCAGGGTTGCCACAGACCTGAAAAACCGGGAAAGTCTGGAAAAGTCAGGGAAAGATATAAAAGAGCCTGGAATTTTGAACTTTGCTCACAATTTCCTTAAAGGGATCATTTGTTCTATCGACGAAACTCAATAATTTTTGTATAATGTTTTTGTATGTATTACTTTTTCTGATTTAAAAATCCTTTTCCATAATTAAACAATAGAACAGAATGAAATGATTTTGTAAAATCGAAAAAATTTCGAAAATTACGATTTTGTTCTTCTCTCTGCTATTGTAATCGAAAATATTCCGAATATTTAGCGATATTAAAGAAATGTCTTTAGACATTTTTTTGCTTTTATCACTGAGATTTTGTCTGGTCCCCAAGCAAAATCCCCGCGAAAAATTCAGCCAAAGAAATTTTTTTCTGTAGTTTAATACATAACATCAATGTCAAAGCGATGTTAATAATTTGTTAGTCTGAATTTGCATTTGGGATTATATCATGTTATTAAACTTCTACATTTATGTTGCTTCTAATAATATAAGTTACCTCTCTTGTAATATGTATCTTCTAAACATTAAAATTTAGAATTATATATTTGATACTGATCATGGAAAATTTTCCACTGTTGTCTGGACATAATGGAAAAGCCAGGGAATTTCAAAATTCATTTTTTGTGGCAATCCTGTGTAATCTAATCGGCTGTAAACAATATAAAAAAATACTAAAAAGTTTCTTCGCGCAGGTTATTCAAATACTTTTGAAAGCCAAGCTTTTAACCGCAGCTAGCGACGATGTGGCTGAACTGACCCCGTTATCGACGGTAGAACTTTTTACAGGATACAAGAAGTATGCCACTTTTATATGTATATATCTAACTATACTTATTAGCAGTTGATGTAACAATATTTATTATCGTTTAACAGCAAGAAATTAAGGGTAAACATTAATATTCCAATGAAGACGGAATTGAAAGTTGAACAGGAGACTACGCACAAACACATAGAAGAGGATAGGAAACTTTTAATTCAAGCAGCAATTGTTAGAATTATGAAAATGCGGAAAGTATTGAAGCATCAACAGTTGGTAGCAGAAGTATTGAATCAATTAAGCTCTAGATTCAAGCCGAGAGTACATGTCATTAAGGTGAGTTTATTTATTAAAAAAAAAAAAATTTTCTGTTTTCAATATATTATTTTATATATATGTATAGCCATATTTTTAAACATTTTTGAAACAATATTATTATGATTTAAGCAAATATAAAAATTACATAACAATAGTACCAACATTTTAACACTGGATATTCTTGTTGCAGAAATGTATAGATATTTTAATTGAAAAAGAATATTTGGAGCGCACAGAAGGTCAAAAGGACACTTATAGCTATCTGGCATGATCAGGGCAACGATACAACAATAAAAATAAAATAAAAACAACGTACACATTCACTCACTCACTTTCATTGATATATACGTATCAGACTATTTATTTAAGGTCTCGAGTGTAATTCCCTATTTTTATTCTGTACATGTATACCTTTGTAACATACTATCATTCTGGTCGCATTTAGAGTCTGGCTTTTTATATATCTTTTAAAAGATATATGAATATAGCATAAAAAAATGTTAATAAAATTATTTTGTAATTATTAGCCTATGCTAGATGCGTTACTGTCTGTGCTGGTTTTCAAAACGAGGCATATTGCTTCGCTGTGGTGTCACAAACATCATTTAAGATTTTAGACATAGAGAACGTACATGAAATTATATTTTAAAAAATGTTTTTATTGCATTATTAATACCAATATTTTTTGGTCTTGTAACTGAAAATATTAAGAACAATTTATTTTTTACAAACTAGTAAGAATGTTGTAAATGTAGAGAAAATAAAAGATATGTCCACTATTATAATATATATATATATATATATATATATATATATATATAAACATATACATATTAAGATCATTATAAATTGTAATGGTTATATACAAAAAGAAATCAGCTTCACATACATACAGTAAGATGTAATATACAAAGAAATGTACAAAATTTTTGCGAGCACATAGATAGTAATGCATTTTAGCAAAAGTTCAACTTTTACAGTAGACATAAGCCAGAAAATTTTATAACAATATATGTAAAATTCTATCATAGTCATATAGCGATTCAAATGTCTTTGCGCGATAATATAATTATGTCAACTCTGCGTGTCCTAGATAGAATATTTGAAATTATGGAAATACAAATCTGCTAATTTCTTTTTGAGAATATACTAATTCGCACGATTAGCATGATTGCTTAAAAAAAAAATCAATATTTTTAACAAAATTAAATTTAAGAATACAATTTTTTTCTATGCAAAGTGGAAATGACTTTAATTATCTTTGGGCCGAAATTGGATTTGAAGATTAACATATGCCGACTAACTTAATAGTGATTAATTCATCGAATAAATTTGTTTATCAAATTTCTATTGCTAATGGGAACGAGTTGAGAGAAAACGCTTGATATGTTCGTGCAATATGAAAGCAGCAGTAAGAATACTTATGGTGTAATAAGATTTAAAGAAAAAGAACTATATGTATAGTTTTTTTCATTAAATTTTATTTATATATATATATACATATATATAAATAAAATTCGTTTATATATACATATATATAAACGAATAATAAACGTAAGCTACAAGTGGTGCTTATGTGAATCTTAACTTTAGTGCCCTCAATAAGGGTCAGGAAGAGTTGTAGATCCTGTAATTATAAGCGTTCACAATAGTCACGATCATCTCGAGATTTTAAACTCAATATGTATAAAAATAAATGAGAGAGAGAGAGAGAGAGAAAGAGAGTGCAAGAGAGAGAGAGAGAGAGAGAGAGAGAGAGAGAGTGTGTTTTTAGAATTTTTAAGTATATGTATCATGATCCTAGGTATGCAGATATTAAGACTTTTTTCATGGCATATTGTCAATGATGAAAATCTAAAGAGCGAGTGGAATAAATTGAGAATTATTGTAATTAAATTGTATTAACACACTTGCCCGCAGGGTGAAATAGCGCAACGTCTATATATACTTATAGCTATACAGAACGTTAACTTAATGTATTTTATTAAAGTGTAACTGCGAATTTCTTTTTCAAATTACGAAAGCATTAACGTAATTCGAGCTATAGGTTGTGCAGAGGGATACCGACTACATCACGGTCTTTATCCATTATACTTGTGATATTTGCTAATATTTCTATATAAAAATAATTTTTTTTTCGACGAATTGTTTGCGAAAATAAGTTTATTTGCTTTTCGTAAGTTTAGACATTTATTATTATGGTACATACATCATTTAGGGTCAAGGATTGGCAACCCTTTATTCGCAGAAGGTACATTAACATTCATCTCATCCAGTGAAATATCATTAACGATTTTGATTCACAGCTGCATATTTTTTTTAAAAGTTCGCACAGCTCATGCGTGCGACACAGTCTTGGATGCGTCGCGATTATACATCAGGCAAATAATATTTATATTCCGCGTGGATACGCGGCAAAAATTAGATGCTTCGAATTTTTGTATACTCAGTTTTCTATCGTCAGTTATTATTCCTTGCACTAGACACACAGAAACTATATGTAAATAAATTGAACGAGACATTTGAAGTTGTCAAAATGTAAAAAATGACTTAGATATAGTCACGATGGAAATCAAGTCTCTTTAGAGCAATTTTTTTTATTATTACTTCGTTCTCAATCCTTGGATAAGAAAAATAATTATGTTTTAAATATGTTCACGAAATGTACGATTTCCATTGTAACTACAAAGATCTCATTTTTTTTTATCTAGACCAAGTTGAGAACAGGTCTTAAAAAAAAAGTGTCCACTGTAGATTTTAACAGAAAGTATAGATTTAATGCAAGATTTGTATACAATATTATTGGCATATTACATCAGCAGAAATACAGCAGAACTCGCTGACAAAATATGACAGAAATCGAACAAAATTTATAGAATGCAGATAAATCGTCTTATGTTTGTAAGCTCTGTTAACAAAGAAAAGAAGTTCAATGCGAATACATTTGATATTAATCCACTGCAATATCCGCTTGAATTTGCTGCCCTTTACTGTTAGATTATTAACTTCACTTATTTGGATATGTTAAAAAATCTGCAAATCCTTTTACGGTCTATTTAGTTAGATATGCATTTTATATAAAATCAATTAATAATGGAACAGAAGCATGAAATGTTCGCAAAATTATTAATAAAAAAATAATACTTAAAATGAATAAAAAACATAAGTCTTTATTGAAAAAGTATGAAATATCTCGATTCGATAATCTTGATTTTAAGATGTGTGAAATAAAACAAAATATACATACAAGCTTTGTAATAAAAATAAAAAGGTATATATCAGATCTGATTTGTGCTGTAATATACATATAATACTGTAAAATATAAATAGCTATAAAAATGGGATTAATTTCATCTTTTATACAATATATAAGTTACAGTCATTTAATAAATTAATGTTTTACAAAATATCCCTGAGAAAGATGCTCTCCTCAAGGGAGCTGTTTAAATGATCAGACAGAAGCAAAAAGTTCCGGGAATGTAAATTTACTGGGAATTACT
>NW_012042166.1:13163-17313 GCF_000956235.1 Wasmannia auropunctata
TTCATATAACTGTAATGTCGGTAATTCCGAACTGCCAGCATCGACTTAATGCCCATTTCCAATGAGATTAACTTTTATTAGATTAACTTTAATCCTTGATTTTATCTGTTTTTTTAATCTTTTTTCAATTCCAATAGAAAAATAGAAAAAGATGAAGAGTAGATTGGACGAGAGTAGATTGAGAAAGATTAAAGTTATTCTACATTGGTAAGAACAAGCATGAATAGAATACATTATTTAAATGGTAATGAAACGGCGGATTATGACTTTTAATCGAGATAAGTAATGTTAATAGTAAATAATAAAATTCTATATAGTGAACACCACTTAATAGTAATATTACATCAATATTACAATTTCCTGCTCAATAATATAATTGTTATGTTACAGTAGATATTAAATAGTCGACAGATAGTCAGTAGAATTTGTCATTTGCAAATGTTTAATGCCTATTTCCTCCAACGAGATTAACTTTTATTAGATTAACTTTAATTCTTGATTTCATTTGTTTTTTTATCTTTTCCCTTAGAACAAAAAAAAAGATGAAGAGTAGAATGAGAGAGATTAAAGTTAATCTAGATTGGTTAGAACAAGCATGAATAGAATACATTATTTAAATGATAATGAAACGGCGGATTATGATTTCTAATGGAGATAAATAATGCCAATAGTAAATAATAAAATTCTATATAGTGAACATCACTTAATAGTAACATTACATCAATATCACAATTTCCTACTCAATAATATAATTGTTATGTACAATATGTTGTATTACATTTATATCGTTGAGTAGGAAAATATATAAATGTAATATAGTAATGTTACTATAAGTTGGAGTTTACCAGGATTCCTTGTGTTTAAATTATAATTACATTATGTCGACAGTATCTGATGGCTACGTTTTGCCATTTTTTATAATTCACAGTTGTAATACAATGTCAAAAAGACATTGTGTGTTAACACATTAATATATTCTACACATTTATATTCATTGCTCTTAAATAGAACGTAAAATTATGTGTTTGTAATTCACTTGTCTTGTTTGTTTACAGGCAAGAAAAACGAGATAAAATAAAAGCGAGATTGGAAGAGGTTGAAGACGCACCTGAAATCTTGGAGGAAAAATGTATACGCTTGGCAGCAGCAATCAGTAGAGCTACGTCACTTGCAGTGTACACAGGTGCTGGTATTAG
Organism: Wasmannia auropunctata; assembly: GCF_000956235.1. Taxonomy (NCBI): domain Eukaryota; kingdom Metazoa; phylum Arthropoda; class Insecta; order Hymenoptera; family Formicidae; genus Wasmannia; species Wasmannia auropunctata. Next base: position 14,360 of record NW_012042166.1, read on the forward strand.
CACAGCGGCATCTATTCCAGATTACAGAGGAACTAATGGAGTTTGGACTCGTATGCAACAGGGAAAAGATATTGGGTAAAGAAGTCACTTTAATTGAAACTTGCAAATAACAATAATAATTCTTTTATTCTGTCTTACTCTTCATTATTGCATAAATTCGAAATTGTACAATAAAATTTATGTAAGATTTCACGTATGATGGTTACAATAATCTTTTCTTTTACATTTCAACTCATTTATTTTTATTAATTGACAAATTGGCTGTTTAATATAATAAATCTCATGAAAAATCTCACATACGCAATATTTTTATATTTATTTCTATTAATATAGAAATTAGTTACTTTATATCAATTGTACTGATTTACATTCATCAATAGCGTATTTTTATTATTATTTTGCGTCGTTTTGCATCGTACAAAAAACAATTTAAGATAGTTCATTCTTTGATATTCTACGAATACAGTGGTGATCACAGCATAATAGATATAACAGTAACCCTTGTCAATAGAGTTTAAACATAAGGAATATTATTTTTATACACAATCATAAGTTTTTAAATTTTGTAAAAATCTAATTTTTATGATTTTTGTAATTTTATTTATCAGTGTTCAAAATACATTCCATGAAATAATATAGTCATTATCGTACAATTTTACTAGATACATCTCTAATAAACTTCTTTTGAAATAGAAGAAATAACTTCTGTTGAAACCTTGCTTATTTAATGATTTTCGAAATTATATAAGTGTCCTTCCAATTTCATTTTCAACTCCGGGAAAAGAAATAATTACATGAAGCAGCATGAGTAGACAGTGGATGATTAAACACTAAAACAGATTTTTTGAGATCATGTACTCTTTGTTTCATTATTTTTTTCGACAAGTATCAAAAATGTACTCTCATTTTTGACGTTACAGTAAATAATGTAACAGAGAAACGCAATTCTATAGAATTAGAAATAAAGTTTCGTAGAAAACAATTCCATATTTCAATAAATAGCTTATATTTATATAGCCTGAAAAAAATTGGGAAACTTTTGATACAGATTGAGTATTTTTACAATATTATCCAAATATCTGATATGTTATTTATATTTGCAATAGGAATCATGATCTGAGCCAAGCTGAGCCAACCTTGACGCACATGGCTCTTTATGCATTGTATAAAGCTCGAGTCCTCAAGCATGTAGTTTCACAAAACTGTGATGGATTACACTTACGCAGTGGTATCCCGCGTAATCTTCTGTCCGAGGTACACGGCAATATGTATGTGGAAGTTTGTAGAACGTGCAAGCCGTCGAGAGAATATTGGAGACTTTTTGACGTTACTGAAAAGACTGCGCGATATCAACATGGCACGGGAAGATTATGCCACAGATGTGATTCTATGCTGCAAGACTCGATCGTCCATTTCGGCGAGAGAGGTAATCTGCCTTGGCCAATCAATTGGAACGGCGCATCTAGAGCTGCGAAGCAAGCGGATGTTATATTGTGTCTGGGTTCTAGTCTGAAAGTTCTCAAGAAGTATCCGTGGTTGTGGCAAATGGACAAGCCCGTTCAGAAAAGAGCGTCCCTGTACATTATCAACTTGCAGTGGACTCCGAAAGACGAGAATGCAGTTTTGAAGATAAATGGAAAGTGTGACGAAGTGATGAAGAAAGTCATGAGCCATTTGGGGCTGGAGATACCGCAATATAATCGTACAAAAGATCCAATCTTCTTTCATGCGGTAAAGCTTCAAAACGGCGAACAGCTTACCAAGACTCAACCGTGTCTCGAAGAACCGGCAGTTAAGGAACCTCTAAGCCAAAGCAGCGACGAGAATGTTAAATGCACGGTGCAAGAAACTGACAAAGAAGACTGCATAGCGTCCATAGCGGTGGCTGATATAACAACTGCCTATCCGGCACCTTTCTTCGCCGCGCTACCGTTTCTGTCTATGGGCTTGCCATTTCCTCCTATGTACATGTATCCTCAATTGACGCCATTGTTTTATTATCCTTTTATACAAATACCAAACATACCGACGGAAGCGCCAAAACCCAAACCCGCTTGTTCGTTTTGTATGGAGCACGAGGGCTCCCTCACCTGTTTGTATTATCAACGTGACGGAGACTGTTCAGCGCCGATAAAGGCCGAGAGTGAGCAAAAGCAAGAGGAAAGTGATTCACTAGTGATTCGCGCGGACACTCCCGTAGCATCTCCAAAGAATCCAGGCTGGTTTGGTAAAGGATACCGTAAGGGTATGAAGAGAAAGCGGTAGCATCCACTCCATGTATGCAATATGCTTGGCCGACTATTTACCGGGATTATACAATATAATCTTACATTATACAATATATTTACATACATAAGTATTTAAAGCCTCCATATCATAATGAAACTCGTGCATATTTTGTAGATTTATAGCAATTTGATTCCAGTATTCAAAGCTTTAACAAAAAATAGACTGAAATTTTGGAAGTATTTCCTAATAACGATGCAAAGGCAATCTATTATTTTTGCCTATTTCAAAGCAAATTTACTTTGTCAAACTTTACTATGGTCTGAACTTTCCTCCAAAATATAGGCAAACGGAATTCATATTTTAATTAAAAATAATTTTAAACACTAATCATTATTAATTAGGCAAATGGAGTGCACATTTTAATTAAAGATAGTTTTGAATAACACTCATTAATTTTATTTAAAAAATATCTTAATTTTATTACGAGATGTTTTTGTCTTTCAGTATGATTTATTTTTTTTCTTGTCTTAGTTATATGAGAAAGTAAAAAATATTTTGATAACTTGTACAAAAGATAAAAATATTCAAAATCGTAATTTTTTAAATAGATGTTCACCTCCTATCAAAAAGTTTGAGTTTATCAATAAATAGGTTAAATAATTTTTGCAAAAATATGAGGGCAAATCAATAAGTTTTTAGAAAAACATAAAATCGGAAGAGCACAC